>NC_142496.1:27335778-27499374 GCF_965113065.1 Corylus avellana
ATATTATCTACATCTTAATAAAAGTATATTAAGAGTTCATCCGAGTTCAACCTGGATATGATCAAGTTGGGTTCCATAATTTTAACTTAGCTTATTGAGATATCAATCAACACATTTGTCACTCCTGGCATATTCGCTAGTTCAGGTATTGCCAGATCTGTTGCTTGTGGAGCTTTTTATGGAGGCATACAATTAGAATGTCCATCCTTGCTTCAAAAGATCTGGAGTTCTGTATTTCCACTTGTGTGTTATTTACTTGTTCTAGCTATGTAGGGTTTTGCGGCTAATGGCTTTTTCATATAATTTGTCTGAAAAGGTAGATGCATTTCAGTTTAATTTTGCCTTTCTGGACTCCTCATCATGTATGCATGTATATAACAATATCCATTGTCATTTTTTTGCCCTTTTGTTTAAAGGCCAGTGTGTTGGACACTCTGTTATGTAGTTTTATGCCTCTAACTGCAATATCTTTGTTTCATATATTTTGTACTTCAATTTGGATCGCATGATATTGATATATTTATTGTGGTGCCTCAGTACAAACATCAGGAACAACGGTCACCTTTGTGATAATAGAAGGATGGGTTATAACTGTTGCATCTGTTGGTGATTCCCGTTGCATACTTGAATCTGCTGAAGGCTGTATTTATTACTTGTCGGCAGATCACAGACTTGAATGCAATGAAGAGGAGTAAGTTATTTATATATAACTTATCAAAAAAATAATTTACTTATCAAAAAAATTTATATAAGCATTTAGTGACTCACTTAACAATCGCCTCTCTTAGACCTAACTTTTCTGTATTTTATTAGGAGGGATCGTATCACTACAAGTGGGGGCGAGGTGGGCCGGCTTAATACCGGTGGTGGTGCAGAGGTATCTTCTTTTTGACTTTGTTTTCATTAATTCTTGAACTTAGTAAGGTAGTAATATAGTTTTAAATAAATGAAGCTGGGTAATTAGTGATACTCTGTTTTCATCATCTTGATTTCAATACCAGACTTGAAGATTTGGATGTAATCAAGGTCAACTTTGATCACTATGAAAACATGGGCAATTCTGCCCAAAAAGACCTGATCATTTAGGCCAACAATGATATAAATTGTAGGACCATGCATATATAGATTTAAGAAAATTAGATTGTAGAATCTTTTATAAACTTCTGTGATAAATATTGCTGTTTAGCCAATGATGTCAATCTGGTCATATATGATGATAGATTGGTTCTCCTACTGTTGAAATCTTGGGAATCTTCGAACTATTACGTTTGAAGAATTCCGTATATGATTTAACTCTATGGAACAAGGGTACTTATCTAACTAGTCTAATGATTCTTTTGTAGATTGGTCCTTTGAGGTGTTGGCCTGGTGGTTTGTGTCTTTCACGGTCAATTGGTGATATGGATGTTGGCGAGTACATTGTTCCTGTTCCTTATGTAAAGCAAGTGAAGGTTTGTGTTGTTTTCTTCACATCTTTGTCACAACTTGACATTATACATTTACATTTCCATTTGTCATTACAATTTGCTTGAGCCCCATTGTAGGTGTAACTTTTATGTTTTCTCTTCTTTAATTTTGATAATTTTCAATTCTAAAATTTAATTTCAAGAATGGCTGTAGTTATTAGGTTAATATATTTGTTATGTCACCTGTAACTCTTAAGTATTGCTTCTGGAATTGATACTTCAAGAATTAGAATAAAACATTCAAATGGAGTGGTTCTTCTCTTTAAAGTTTTTATCACAACATCTAGTGAGCAACCTTTTTCTATAAACTTCCTTGTTTCTATGCATACCTTATAATTTTCCTTATAAGGTATCTAGCAATTTTCCTTCAAATGCCAGCCAACGTTATATCGCACACGCACACGTATTTTTTCTTAGATCCTACTCGTAAAAATCCTAAGGCTCATCCGCCAAATAGATTCTAAACTGCTCAAGAATTAAAATATACTGTTTTTGAGTACTGTTCACACCACCCCAAGTATCTGTTGAAAACTTGAGTTTTCCTTAGCATTTCACCTTCAAATAATACACATGATCTTCTCTCAAGGTGCATAGAGCAGAATGGTAGAAAGGTTCTATGTTACTGACCAATGGCATTTTTATTATTTAGACTTTGAATTAGTCTGCACGTATTGTATCAGTAGAACATGTTAAAATTTAATTCAATGTGAAATTTGTACTGCTATCTCCATATGCTTGTAGAGGTTCATTACTATGATTCGTGCTGCCACTTTTTTGCTTGTTAATTGTCAATGCTGCTTGTACTTTAATTTTTATGCAATTGCATTCGAAAGCTTTATAGTGTGGTTTAGACACTAGATGGTTTATCCACCAGTGTTCCCTCACTCGGCTCGCCAAGAACAATGGGATTAGATATTCACCTTGTTATGTGTGACAGTCATTTTATCTGTCTGAGCAGACACAAAATTTGTGATGGAGAGAAAACTCTCTTCTTTTTTTGCTTGAGCAGGAGCAGGTAGAGATAGGTTACTCAGCTCGCCAAGAACAATGGGATTAGATATTCACCTTGTTATGCGTGACAGTCATTTTATCTGTCTGAGCAGACACAAAATTTGTGATGGAGAGAAAACTCTCTTCTTTTTTTGCTTGAGCAGGAGCAGGTAGAGATAGGTTTAGGAGAAACTGGAGTTACCACAGTTCTGTACTACCCTAAAGAACAACGATTTAATATGAATCAATCACATTATACACTTCTGTTTCGATACAGTAATTTTGGCCACTGGAAATTTCCTTCTTTGTCTTCCTTTATTTTTTCCTTTTGGGTAGAATGAGAATATCAGAACTTCATTTGAAGATTACTGAACAACAATCAAATTCCCAATGAAGGAACATAGATAAGCTGTATATTATCTTAGTTCCAACATTTTATGTTTTGAGTGACGTGTTTTATCACGTTCCACGTATTGCAGTGATCTGCACGCATGTAAACTTAGGGAGAAAAAATTTCCTTTTGCTTGTTACTGTTCTACTTCCATGGTAGTGTAGTCAAGGCATCTTTTAGGAGCCACATAGGTACCCAATTGCATTTTCAGGTTTAGGCACCTTTTTTCCCTTTTTCCTTCTTCGGTATTCTTTTTTTTTTTTTTTTGTGGGGGGAGCGTTTACTGATTGCAGGATATTGAAGCCATATGTTTGGATCCATTTATTGCAATTTGAGGTGCATTACATATTTGTGTTTGCCTGTTTTCCTCTTTGAAAAGATTTCCTTTTGCTTGTTACTGTTTGAACCTAATTTTCTTGTGATCTGTTGGTAAATTATTTATATCCTCAGTTTTAAAAGGACCTTTTCTTGATATTATCATGATCTGCAGCTATCTACGGCTGGTGGTAGGCTTATTATCTCAAGCGACGGTGTTTGGGATGCTTTAGCTGCAGAAACAGCTCTTGATTGTTGTCGTGGGATGCCAGCAGATGCTGCAGCTGCACAAATTGTTAAAGTATGCTACAACTAGAACAGAAACTTGTTTTTTTTTTCCTCGACAATTTTTTTTCTTTTCTGATTAATTACAATATCTGCACCCCTGACCTGTACACCCTTCAGATTTGATGGCTCCTTGCCACTTTTATTGGTTGTCTTACTGTTTTCTGTTCCATTTCAGGAATCATTACAAGCAAAGGGACTTCGTGATGATACAACTTGCATTGTAATAGATATTTTACCACAGGAGAAGCCAGCTGCTCCTTTGCCACCACCAAAGAAGCAGGGAAAAGGCGTGTTTAAGTCCATGTTTCGTAAAAAGTCCTCAGAATCGTCTTCTTATGTTGACAAAGAATACATTGAGCCAGATGTGGTGGAGGAAATGTTTGAGGAAGGATCTGCTATGCTTTCAGAGAGGTTGGTGCTGTGAAAACCATTCTTATTAATCTGAACCATATACTTTGATCTCAAAGTCAGGCATCATGTGACCAATGTGTCATGCCTGCTTTCCTTTTTGCCTTTTGGTCATACCGTATATTATGGTGGCACAAATCACCCGTCTGAGTGATCATGTAAATTTATAGCTTCTTGATGAGTGAAATGCTTATGTGGATTGCAGGTTAGATACGAAGTACCCGCTCTGCAACATGTTTAGATTGTTCATGTGTGCAGTATGTCAAGTAGAGATGAAGCCTGGAGAGGGCATTTCAATACATTATGGTTCATCAAAACCAGGAAAGTTGCGTCCATGGGATGGCCCTTTCCTTTGCTTAAGTTGCCAAGAGAAAAAAGAAGCCATGGAAGGGAAAAGACCATCAGGGGGTATGGCATCTCTCTCTCTCTCTCTCTCTCTCTCTCGCTTAATTGCGTCAAACATTTATTGCACTTACACTTCTTAACATTAATCTCCCTACATTCTTTTTCAGATAGACATAGTAGTGGAAGTGACTAGCCAACTCTCCTCAACTATATTCATATTTTGAGAGCACTAACAATTGTTTCAAATTCGATCATAAATGGGAAGTTGGAGCTTCCTCATAAAAATATTATTTCCCTTCAATTTCTCATGGAGGGTGTTCAGCATTTGGATCCATTTCGGCATTTCACTTCAGGATCATTTTGGATCTCTTTTTGATGTTTCCTTGCTTCAAGTCAGAAGATCACAGTTTGAGGTGCTTGCCTTTTTGAAGATGTGTTTTCTGACTTCCACAGTGATGCTACAACTCTGCCTGTCCCTGCTTCCTCAAAAGAGTTGTGGAAGGCTTTGAAAAATTCACCAGTGGATAGATAACGAAGCATTGAAGGTAATTCATTTCTTTCTGGATCCATTCCACTGTATACCGATTCTGCCAATTCATAGAGCTAACATTTAATTAAAGCGGCCTTGCGTGTAATATTATCGTATAGGGAGTTTCATGAGACCTCTTATAGGTTCATTCCGAATTTGGAAAAAATGTTTGACACGGCTTGCTGAATGAATGTTTTCATGTAGCATAAAAGTTTATCCTGCCTTTGACTAGTAGGAAGGTAAACCAGTGGAATAGAAAATATGCGTTGATTTTTGATTTTTGATTTTTTTTTTTTCTTCGAATTCTTTGCTAAGCTGTACCCTTTCTAGTTCTTGATAAGTGAATAGATGACTTCAATCCTCCCACAGCAGATATCTGCCACCTTTTATTTGTAATTATCATTGCTTGTTTCTTTGGTTTTCTTCTTTGGATCATTTGGCCAGTTTCAATTGACCTCACTTTGTCAAGGCACACAAATTGATTCTCTCTATTTCATTGTCTATAGTTTTATATTCACTTTTATGCTGGAAAATGGCTGGGTCACTATAACTTTTACTACAATTTCTTATAAACTCACGTAATAGTTCACATTTTATGAAAACGAGTAGCGTCACATGTGAATCTATATTTTAGTGGCTGGCGTGATAAGTGACTAAGTCTTATGTGAACTATCACATCAGTTTGTAAAGAACTTGTAGTACCCTTAACAACTTTTTGTGATATCAAGTTTGCTCGTTTATGGTGGGCGATGTCTAATGGTAGTGCGGTAGAGCACTGGGTTATGAATTGCAAGGTAGACAAGTAGACATTGCTATGCTGTAGGCTTGTCGGAGCCAATTAACGTGAACTTGCTAATTTTGCTTTGTTAGTTCTTTCTAGGCTTTCCATGTTTCACTTGGTCTGATGAGGCCTATGACAGAAGGAAGCATCCGATTTGGGATTCACATAAACAAATCGACACTCTTTTCTATGAATTTCACATCCAAATCAGCCCCTTAAAAAGAGACAGGAGCTCTGTTAGTTAAATTTGGGGTTAAAGTATTTTTTTAGTACTTATATTTTCTCTCATTATCAAATCGCCACTCCTGTTTCAAAAAGTATCACGTATGGTATTTGAGGTAATCTAATTATCAGAGTTAATCCTTCTGTTCATGTTCCATTCAAAAATTGAACGGCTCATCATAGACTGACATATGTTTACTAAGCGTATACACATGCGCACTCGCACATACAGATGAGATGAGATAGAGAGTTTGTTTGATACCACGATTGCTTCTTGGCTTTTGTTGCTGCTGCCTACGACTGAGGATATCACTGGAGAAAGTATAAAGATACTTTGGGTAGAAGAAAAAGGGAAAGGTTTCCACCAAAGATATGAGACATCCAATATGGGTCGAGTGCGAAACCTTGTTTCATGCCATGGCTGGCTGCTACTCGCTGTGACTTTCACTCTTTATCTTCAAGATTTTAATAATAATAATAAATATAATAATGATTTTTGAGTGGTCAAGTGGTGAAGATGAGTCAGTCCAGCAAAATAATGCCTCCATGATTGAGATGTTGACCTTTACTATACGAACAAAATTCCTCTATACTGGATGGACCACCTTGTACACGTGTGTGTGGGTCTACCAACCCCCACCTAACAGTGAAATTCCTTTTCATGTATGTCTACGACCATTATTCGGCTATAGCATCTTCGTAACCGTCTGATGTAAGAATTAAGGTAGTCACATTACCATCTTCTTCTTCCTTTGTTTTCTCTTTGTTCTTCTTCTGCATAAATTGATTGATGGATGAACCATATGAATCCCAACATTGGGTTGCGTATATATGTCACATTTGAGGTCAATGGGGCTGCCATTATGATAAAACTCATGGTGGGGGTTCACCTTCTCCTTCAACAATAATCATTTGTATTTATGTAGATGTTATGCCTCAAATTATCTATCTTGTCTGCCTACATGGGCACTCAACCAAATGTCCAAATACTTTTGGTATGTTTATGGGTAGCAATTTGTGTTTATATGTGAGTCGTCTCGACATAAAGTTATATAAGTTAATTATAACTTAACCCATATAATTAAAAAGGTCTGACCCCTTAACCCTAAACTACTAATTTTGTATTGGGTCGTGCCGGGTTCGTGAGCCGTATAAAAAATTGTTGGCCCTATATTCTATCAACTAATAAATTTAATCTCTTTATTAGTATTCTAATACCAACTATAAATACAAACCCAATTAGAGGAAAAAAAAAAAAAAAATTCAAGATCCACCATATATATTAAAACCTCCTTTCTCCGACTAAACGTGGCTTGCTGCACAGTAAACAAAAACTAAAAACACCTTGCCCAAGATGGTTGCGTGCAAATAGAGAACATAATAACAGTGAAAGAAGCATAAAGTTCTTGGTTGAATTCAAAGATTCCTCTTGAAATGGGTGTGCATTTCCTCTCTAGGGACCCTTCTCACAGGCAAACTACTCAAACTCTAGCACGCATACCAAAAACGACGTCTCCCTTGTTTATAGAAGATAATGACACAAATTCAAAAAGCAGTAGATAATCCAGAAACTAACTCATGAACCAATTAAGAAGATTGCGAAAGAGATAAAGATAACATAAAAAACAGAAAATTCAAATTCAGAAATCAGAAAATTTATATTTATATTTATATTTAGATCGATGAGGATAGGTTCATTGAAATTCTAATCTCAAAACCAATATAAAAGATGCAGAAGAACTCCTGGTGTGACGGATACGGGAAGAAAACAAATTTTCCAAAGCTTTTATTGTTCCTTTACTTGTCAATCCCATCTACTTTTGTGGGAAACTTGGATGTTTGTGATCTCATTTTCCAGTTCGGACCCCAATAGCTGTTGGATTGGACAAGGACCTGCCAACTTTTAACACATAGAGCTGAGTTTATCATTTCATTCCTTAGTGTCATGACCACCACACCCTCTCTCTTTTCTTTTTCCAAGCCACCACACCCTTTCTCTATACGAACAACAATAATGCACTATTATGATAAGTGAATTATGTATATACATTTTTTTTACACAAAAGACATTCTAAGCCTAGCTGCAGATTGACAAGACTCTCTCTCTCTCTCTCTCTCTCTCTCCACTGCTTCCTGATCCCCTTATCCCTCCCCAGAGGTTTGGTCATATCCATAGAAGTGAAAACTAAAAAGTGAGAGAAACCCAGATACTGTTTCCAGATCTTTGAGTTATGGACAGCCGTCAGCACCAAAAGATCAGAGAGAAAGTAGTAGACAAGCAGCATGAAGATAGGAAGTCAAAAAAAGAAGGAAAAGAAGGCCTAACGGCAGCAGCAATATCAAAGCAACAGTCACCAACATCCCCTGCTAGTGCTACCTCGCCACCTTCAGCATCCTCCTCTCCATCTCACGAATTCTCTTTCACAATCTCCCTCCACTCATCCTCCTCAACAGTCCCTGATAAAACCAATAATGCTCCACCTTCATTTGCAGTTGATTTGGCTCCTGCAGATGACATTTTCTTCCACGGCCACTTGCTTCCTCTCCACCTCCTCTCCCACCTCCCTGTATCTCCTCGCTCCTCTACCAATTCCTTGGACAGCTTCACCCTCCCAGCCAGAGACTTTTTAGATGACCAAAATCTCAGTAAAGATAGCAGCAACTACAGCACCAGCAATAGGACGACCAACAAGAGCGAGGACCTCCAAAGCAGCAATACCGAGACAAAGGGAAGAATCAAGTCCAAGTCTTTCTCACTATTTGGCTTGACAAGATGGCGAAAAGGGTGTGAAGTAAGAGAGAAGGAAGATAAGGAGAAGAAGAGGAAGCTGAGGTTCGATGTGAGTCATGTTCTGAAGAGGTACGTGAGACTGGTCCGGCCGCTATTTATTTTCAGAAGGAGAGGAGAGAATATCCAATTACGTCGCCAGCCTTATTCGTTTTCAGGTAATTTAAGAATGAAAAACAAGCAATGGTTGAGAGGAAGAAGAGGAGAGTTTTCAGCACCAGCTTCAATGAGAACTTCTCCAACAAATAGTGGCCTTCTTGTAGCAACTGCCACTCTTCCTTCTTCTACCAGTGACAGCACAATGGAAGAGTTGCAGGCTGCAATTCAAGCAGCAATTGCTCATTGCAAGAATTCAATTGCAAAGGAAGAAAAAATCATATGCTATGATTAGATTGATCGATATCAGTTATAATTAATAGCAGTACATTTCTCTTCTCTCTGTATAAAAATGGTACATAAAAAAAAAGTATATATGAGATGAGTTTGAAAAGGAAGAACAGTTCAAATTAAGGATTGTTACATTCTAGAATATTACCATGCTGCTTTCTTGTCTTTAATGTTTGCAAGCTAGTCTTGGGTTTGATGTCGACCCTTTAATATTATCTTAAACTATTTGAGGAAGGGAATCAAACCTGCTCAAACGATTCATGATCCTTGAAAGTCTCCCTTGAAATTCCTTTAAACTATTCCATTCCACTTTGTGTACAATATACAATGAATTTGTTGTCCATTAATGCTGCAATTTAATTAATGAATCTTTATTATTATTATTATTATTATTTTTTAATGAATCTTTATTAATTTTCTGCACACATCATTTTAGCATTTAATACAGAGCAGACTGAAATCCAAACATCCCTCAAGAATATCCTACCTAGTTTGAAGCGGTACCATTTGAAGGTTCAAAAGTCACAGTCTTGCTATGGGCCACTGCAGGTGTTTGCTGATCAATGCTAATTAACTAATGTGCATATATAACTAGCTTGTTAAGTCTGACCAGCATCTGTTCATGGTTGATCCTTTTTTCTGTCACATACATTTATCTGTAATATTCTTTGAGAGAAAGCTACCCATCATTGAACGGAGCAATGTTTTACATGACTTGTGAATTTGACACAAATTTAATACAAAATTAATTAGTAAACTATATATTTAGTTTTATATTCATGCATCGAACCCGATACACGACATTTAGAGTTGATAATTTTTGATATAATCCGTGAACATGATACGAACTAACATGAAATCAAAGAATTAAGATTGCATGATCCAACTTATTTAATTAAATTAATTGAGTTATGATTAATATATATAGTCTTATACTCATATTTATCTAATTGTCACCAAACCCTTCATGCTAGGTCCACAGTCGTAAGTATTTTACTAAAAAGGGTTGAGGAGGCTCATCATCATCTTCTTGTTATAGAGCCTAAAAAGTAAAAAGTTGCTCTCTGGAATTGCTTTGAATCTCTCCTTTTATATATATATATATATATATATATATATGTGTGTGTGTGTGTGTATGCTTAATGAATCCTCACATGAGTCAAGAAACAAAAGTAGATACATAAGACTTGGGATTAGTAAAGTTGAGGTGGGAGTTTTTTGTTGGCGTCCCCTCATGGAAAAAGGCAATAAAAAAGAGCTGCAGCCATTTCCAATCATTATAAAGAGTGGTCTGGAGGGCTTTGAAAAGAGAGATGGTATTCAATGATCATTCAAGGGGCGCGGGTCTCATCAGTTGATGGCCACAGAGTTCCTAAAAAGTACCAAGTACAATAATTGCAGATGATTGCAATAATGCACTAGTCATGGGGAGAGGAGTACTGCTAAAATGGCTCTGATTTTAATCATGACATTGATGCGATCAAAACCCCACCCACATGAATGAAAGTGCTTTCTTTCTTTCTTTCTTTCTTTCTATCTTTTGAAGCCATGACTGCAGTGCAGGGGGAAGATACACCATACAAATGCACGTGTGTGCGTGTGCATTCCCTTTTCTCAACTCTCGAGGAAGCCCCCACAAAATTATGAGAGGTGAGAGAACTCCAGAAAATGTTTTAGAGTCATTGAGTTATGAACAGCCGTCAGCACCAAACCAGAGAAAGAGAAAGTAGCAGACAACCGGGCATTTAGCAAGTCAAAAAGAGAAAGGGAATATGGCTGCCTAGCACCATCAGAGCAACAGTCACCCACCCAACATTGCCTGCCTCTTCTGCTCTTCATCTCATGAAATCTCCCGACCGGCCGAGGCGAAGAACAAGTCAGGCCCAAGTCACAAGCCCCAATGGATTGGGAAAGCCCACACGTCGGCTATTTAGGTAATAACTTCTCAGTGTTCTCACAATGTTTCATCATTCTCTATATCTCCTCTTGGGCCTATCCTCATGGACTATAGTAGCTGTGGGCCTTGCAGCAGACCCTCAGTTGGGCTTTTTAGTAATAGTAGATCTTTTTGTTTAGGATTGTGTTTGAGAAGCCTAAAAGTACTTTTAACACTCAAAAAGTTCGTTAAAAGAAAAAAGTATTTGTTTAGTAAAAAAAAATTAAAAGCGCTTTTAATGGTTCAAAAAATTTAAAAATGGTTGAAAAATACTTTTAATAAAAGCTTAAAAAAAAAGCTTTTATCCAAAAGTTCTTTTTGAATTAAAAATTTTATTTATCAAACGCAATCCCAAACAGGTTCTAATTGGGTCTTGGGCTTACTACTTAAGGTGTATTTATGGTCCAACACAACCCATTTACTAACTTACTGTGCTATGAAATTTATACATTTCAAAATTTTAAAAGAAGACCAAATTGAATAGGTGAAACTGCTTATGGATGTCTATATATATATATATATATATATATATATATATATATAGTCCAATGTCGGTTATTGTTGTTTGGTCTTCTGGTGCAGTGGTGCTTGTTCAACAGCATTCAACTGTAAAATGTTCTTGGATTGGGGCGAAAGGACCCGTTGCAGAAGGAGCATTATGGCTCAGTTGCGCTCAACCATAAATTTCTCAATGTCCAACTAGTAGGTGACTTCAAGTAGGGACTACCTGGCCCAAACGAAGGAGCCCATTAATAGCTATCTTCATTAAACATCGGTGATGTTTTATTTTTTAATTTTTTATTACTGCTATTTGGGATTTACGAACTAACAAGCTAGATCACATGACTCTTATAATGCCGGTCATTAAATAATTAACATTGTAACTAAGGATATTATAAATTTCTTACAAATTGACGTGATAATTCATTTAACACTTTTATGTCAGCTACGGATCAATTACATTTATATCTCAAATTTCATTGCTTAATTTTTTTTCATCATTAAAATAATATCACGTGAGTTTGTAAAATGATTGTAGAAAAAACTGTAATATCTCAAACATTTTCCAACAATTAAATTTAACTGTGGATAGTATTGCAGTAAAAAGCGAAATTATATGTACTGCCCCTCAAAAATTTTCAAATTCCCTAATTTTATACTTTTTATGATGAGATAAGCCCTCCAAAATTAATTTTTACCTCCCAATTTATTTATTTTTTTCACCTAAAATCTAAAACATGCCTATAAGTTGTTGGATTCATGAAGGCATTTTTATTCGCTTGTACCTATTTTTCTATCTAACCAATAACCATACAGAGTAGCAACACAAGAAATGTAAGTTTTAATATTTGATGTGATGTTTAGAGTTAATATTTAAACCCCTATTTTCTGATATCTTATTTAACACACTAAATTTACATATTATTATTATTATAATTATCACTATTACTACAAATCCAAAATATAAATATATTAAACACATGCGAGCTAGCTGTCACCCATATTCCTAAAAGAATAGGGCTTTTTTTTTATTATTATTTTAAAAAAATTTAGAACCGACTACCGAGGGTGATCGCACCATATTCAGTGGGTTGGTGCCCTTGGAGGTGGCCAAGACCACACCCCAAGTGTGGTCACACCACCTCCCGGAATTCTGTTATGGGTGACAAACAAAATTTTCAATTTTATTTATTTATTTGTTTTTTAATTAAATATTTTAATCATTTTGGTTCAATTACATCAAAACCATATGTATTGTCACATACCCCATTAGACATATAAATTCTAATATTTTTCTATTCACGAAGCCGAAGCAATGATCGATGTTTTTTCAGGCTTTGCACATGGTGACCTTCTCTCAGATTTGGATCCGCAACAACTTACAGCTCGGAGTGGGAGAGTCTATTTGATATTTACGGCTAGCCTTCGGACAGCAAAATTTCTGGAGACACCTCTCAAAGAGATGGAACCGAACAAGAGTCCTCCGTTCACGAAATATTCTTCTTTCTACAAAAACAAAACAAAATCATGGATTCATGTTGAGATGATTCACCATTGATCAATTGGGCAGGCACGAAGAAAGTGAAGCAATGTTAAATTATAGAATTTGCTGGCACACTTTTGAAGTCCCACCTCCTTAAACATGTTCCACCTAATTCAATCATCCATTCATCCCATGCTGACGTGTCACTTTCCACCATGCATGACTTTCCAAGGAAGCACCAAAACTCTCTCTCTCTCTTTCTGTGGAAATCGCGATTGACGAAAGTTTAGGCCACTGGCCGTTTTATTTGGAACCTGGGTTTCTTCCCTCCGGGTCAGTTTCATCATTTTCATTCTTTATTATAATGATTATTTGAATGGGAAAAAAAGAATGATAATAGTTCAGATTAATAGTAAAAATGGGGTGTCATTTAGACTCGATGATGATCGATTTGGCACATTCGAATAATTAAAAGCGAATATGCTTTTATTGCGCCAACTGCTCTTCTTCTTCTTGGAGGTGCGTATTTATTTGGGTTTGGTTGGTTCTTAGCCATTTTTTTAAATCGGTTCGTCTTTCAAAAAGTATGTGTGCAACAGAGAGAGAGAGAAACACAGAATCCGAGTTGGGTTTTGGTATTTGATTAATAAAGTTCGTTTGTTTTTTAATTTGGGTTGTTGAAAAATTACACAATCGTTGAGTTCGTTGCTGTTCCTTAATATATCTTGTTGGGTATTTGAGGGCGGCGTTTGTGTTTTATCTTATCTACATATTAATTGCTTTTGAGCCAAAAAGTACGGAAATTTTGAGTTGTAATCTTGGGATTTTGCGATCTGGGTACTTGGAATATAGGGGTTCTTGTTGTTTTAATTTTATAAAGCTCACATATTTGTGGGGGGCAATCAGACGGGCTCTTAGAAATTATGATTGGATTGTGAGATTTTATTATCTGGGTGGTTTAAAGATGTACGCGGTGGAGCGGCTAAGTAGCTATATCACCAGGGGGGTGTACACCGTCTCCGGCCCATTCCATCCATTTGGTGGGGCGGTGGATATAATTGTAGTTGAACAGCAAGATGGGCGCTTCAAGTCATCGCCTTGGTATGTTCGGTTTGGGAAATTTCAAGGGGTTTTGAAGGCCAAGGAGAAGGTGGTCAAGATTAGTGTCAATGGAGTGGAAGCTGATTTCCACATGTATTTGGATCATAAAGGGGAAGCTTACTTTCTCACGGAGATAGATGTGGAAGAAGGGGAAACTGTACCATATTCTGTGTCCTCTGGGGATGAGACGGATGGGCGGTTCCAGAATGATAGGCGGCGGCCTTTGAAGTCCAGAAGTTACCATTTTGATGCTAATACGTCGAATTCAGCTGATAAAATTGATGTTTTGAGGAATGGGAAGGCTTTGGCAAGGACTACTTCCCGGCGGCCAAGGATACTTGGGCATGTTTTTGGCCGGAGGAGGTCGATGAATCAGGCGGGAGAGGGTGATGATGACGTGGCAAGGGCAGATTCATTGGAGCGTGCTGAGATTGCAGCCAACCTCTTGGAGGTTAATTGGTCTACCAATCTTCATATTAATAAACCTCGGAAAGATAATGCTTATAATAAAGATGTGCAGATTACTGATGGAAAAGGCGAGGTGAGCTCATCTGAGCATGGCAATGCCAATAAAGATGTGCACAAGGAAACTGGTTCCCACAATGAGCAAATGGGTGAAAGCTCTCCCCCTGGATTTGAAAATCTTCCAAGTTTTGTTGAGGAAACTAGAATAGAAGTTGCATGTTTTAACACCCCAGAACAAGTTACTGAAACTTCTGTTGCAGATGAAGGTGTTTTGGAAGGGAAATGCGAGGTGATGTCTACATTATCAAGAAAGATTGACGTGGGGGATGATACTGAAAATGATGAGAATGTAAAAGTTCAATATTCCATTGAGCATGAAGAGCACCTTGGAAAGCATACTGATGAAGAACAGGTTTTCCATGTAACGAATGTTTTGCCAGTCTGTGGCATTTCCCAGGAGGAGAGTGAAACAGGTAGTGTTCGCTCATTTATATATTGTGAAACATCTGAGGGAGCAATAGTGGCAATGGATGGTTCCAGTGAACAAACTCGTGGAGGACACGTGGAAGTCCATGTTCATGCTGAAATGCTGCATTCAACAACTGAACTGCTATCGGAGGTAACTCTTTATATCTGAATCTGGTATATTATAAGCAAGGAACATGGAAACAACTTTTTAGCGTATAAGGCTCATCATTGCAAATAATTTCATGATACCAAGATAGTTGACAGTGAAAACTACTATAAACTCGAACAGAAATAACATAACTGAACCTGTTTCTTCAATTGATATACACTTATTTGTTGACACTAAGTAAGGTTTTGGAAGTTCGTTATCAGGATACAGTTACTCTTCATGTTGCTGAAGGTGGTGATTTTCAGACACAACCAGTGGAGGATGCTGAGAATCATTCCCAGCAAATGAATCCTTCTCATTCTTTCATACATAAATGCAATGTGATGGACCTTGAAGGGTCACCGATAGCACCAGAAGTCGATACCCAAATGGTCAGTGCGGACCCAACACTTGGTTTAGATGACAAATTAGAGTCACAGAGCATTTGCACCATTTCCGGTTTCAGCAACTCAGCTCATCAGGCTCAAGATAAGGAAACCAACAAGGATGAAGAAATCACAAGCAAGTTCCCACCTTCTTTGGAGTCTATTGGTGACTGTGTCCCAACAAAAGCAATAAGTACATTGTCATCTGGGAGTTCAGAGGAAGAACAGTTTCTGTTCGGTGACCTTGATGAAATCAGTGAGGTGCAGCGCATGGAGTCAATATCTCCAGTGCATGTGGATAAAGAAAGTCCCTCAAGTGGTCCTGAAGGCATTAAAGAAGCAAATGGGTCAGTCAATGAAAGATATGACCCATCTTTGTTTTCTGAAAAATCTGCTCAAGAGAATCCATTTATTGATCTTGAAGGCTCGACAGAAAAATTAAGGATATCATCAAGCCCCATCATCATACCTAGAAGTCATAAAGCTTATGAGGACGTTGGTCTGCCCGTAGAATCGTTGCCCAATTTGTGGTCACACACCGTAAGTCCAGATGCACATGACTTTCGTCGTCCTCTCAGCCAATCACTGGATTCAAGTTCCAAATCCTTGAATTCAAAATTGCAGAGCAAAGATGATTCAAGCTATATAAAGTCTGATAAAGATCCACAATTGGCACCGGAGCAGCCAAATATTGAGGATATACAGATTTCAGTGGAGCCTATAAATGTTCTTGCCAATTCTGCAGTCGGTAAGAAAACTTTTATATGTTTGCAATTTCATATTTACGATCTACTTTACTTTTTTGGGATGCTTGGACACTGAAATGCAATTATCTCATATTTTTTAGTTCACATTATAACTTTCCATTTACAGCATACTTGACTCTAAATATTGCGCATATTCCTATAATTGCAATGAAAAACAAAAATGGAACTCTCTTTTTTTCTCCTTCAGTGTAAATGCTCCTCAAGCGGAAAACTGGAGAGAGTCACATATATTGTGCTTTATGCAGAGATATCTCTTTGCAAGCACTTGTTGTATGAAGGGATGGGGGTTGATGCAGCTTCTCAAGCATTTGATGCTGAAAAGTTGGATGTAAATAGATTTACCTCTCTAGGTCCTGAGGTTGTGAAGGATGATAGGCTTGTTGTCAAAATTGATGGCCGTTATTTCCCATGGGATGTGGCTGGTCCTATTATGTTAGGGATGGTCTCATTTGGAAGTGAACAAATATTTGAACCAACAGGCATGATAGCAGTTGACAAAGTTGAAAAATCTCTTACAGGAGATCCATCAAAATCCAGTATTGCCTCTAGGGGAGGCTGGAGGATTTGGCCTTTTTCTCTCAGGAAATCAAGGTCCAAGAAGGGTTTGCAGCCAGTTCTGAATGATGTCAGAAATTCTGATGCTGAGAATGCTTCAGAGAGCACCACGGGGATGGATGGAGATAAAGATGTGTTTAAACCGAAGGTGGTGAGGAAGATTGTTAGGGCAATGACTCCAACGTCTGAGCAACTAGCATCCATGAATCTAAAGGAAGGGAGGAACACAGTAACCTTCACATTCTCCACGGCGATGCTGGGGAAGCAACAGGTTGTTCTGCATCTTCTACTTAGAAATCTCTTTTTCTAGCTGAAGTCTTCTTCGAATGTGCAAATGTTTGTGTGTGTTATAAGTGTGCTTATGTATAACCTTGTTACGCAACAGGTTGATGCGAGAATATATTTGTGGAAATGGAACACTCGTATAGTAATCTCAGACGTGGATGGGACAATTACAAAGTAAGGGTATCCTCTCTCTTTAGTGCGGTAGAGTTTTTCTTGGTGCATTGTTTTGGAAAATGGTTACAGTTTATAACTCATTTTTAAATGTTCAGTTCTATTTCTTGCATTCTAGTATTATTTTAGGAGCTAAGAAAACTGCAAGGTACTTAACTTTAACCCAAAATAAATTCATATCATTTACAGAGCAGTGGAAACTAGGTATTTTGGGATTTTATCATATGTATCCTAACTGAACAAATGCCAGTGAGCTCTAACCCAAATAGCACCTGCTCCTCTCATAATAATGTGGCGGACTGTGAGGCCGTGAGTTTAAGACCTGCTGGGTGCTTTTGTAACTTAACCTTAAAAAGAAGTATCATAATTTAAAACACTGTTGACTGATTAATGTATAAATCGTGGGTTGTTACAAATAGGTAGAAAAGATGGTGGCAGATATTCTTATGTGTTTTTTTCTTGAGAATTTTTTATCTTCTATATTGCTATACTAGTTTTTGTCTGCCTCTCTGTAGGATATCCTATGGATTTGTGCTTGGATGCAAGGTAGATATATAGATTTGAGCTTGTTTACATTAAATGCATAATGGTGGTAAATTCCAGTATGAGTAAAGGAAACATACAAGAACAGAAAGTGATGAGAGGTGAAGGTGAAATTTTTTTCCCCAACTCTTTGTGTTATGAACGTGGGCTGCCTTCTACTTCTTCACCCCCCAGTGTTCTGTGTACATTTTGGTCGCTTCTTTATAATGCATGTGGCTTTAGCATTAGCTGGTTTATGAATTGACCACTCTTTTGTTGAACTTCTTCAGAGCTGGGTAATATGAATATTTATTACTTAATATTTTCTATCTCAAACTGTCCTTGATGTTCCTAATTTTACTCTGCTCACTTTGTTTTTTAAAATTAGCATTGCGTAAAAAAAAAAAAACTCTTTGCTGTTGAAAAGTCTTCCAATAGGTTACTTCCATGACTTGGTTCTGTTTCAAGGCTCACTTTACTGAAGGCTGGGTTTATCCATGACGTATCTAATTCCTCTTTTTTTGCATTGTTATTACAGATCGGATGTTCTAGGTCAGTTCATGCCTTTGGTTGGGATCGATTGGTCACAAACAGGCGTTGCTCATTTATTTTCGGCCATTAAGGTTTGTTGCATACCATATTCAAATTGTTTTCTGATTGAAGGACATTTTTCACATTGCACTCATAACTCATTGTGCATGAGGGAAACCCTGGTGGGCTTGGCTCCACAAACTAAAATTTGGAGGCCCATCTTTAGCCCACCAAACTATTGAGTCTGTGTTTTCATCATCCTGCAAATGCAATTCAAGTTATCTTCTATAAAATGATCTTACCCACTAAGCTATTCAGTCTACGATTTTCACAATCCTACAAAATGCAGTTCATGTTACTGGCTAGGAATCATTTTTTTTTGTCACGTTTTCACCTTTTGGAGTTCATAAATGCATAGATTGTTTTATGTTTTGTTTGTTTAAATATTGATTAAATGATTAAATTTACCTCTTCTTATCAGCTTAAGCTTTTAGGACAAGTGGTGATTTAACATGGTATCAGAGTTAAAGGTCTTGGGATCGAACCTTGACTCCATCAACTCACCCCCTATTTAAATTAAATATTCCACGTGTAGTGTTTAAGTATTGATTAAGTGATTAACTCTTCCTATCAGCTTAAGCTTTTTAGACAAGTGGTGATTTAACTTTGTTTTGGTTTGATTTGGGTTTGGTTCTTTGTTTTTGTTGTTGTTGGATAATCAGAAGGCACACAGTTTCTGTTGGTTTGTTACATTGTGGTAATGTCGGACAACATTATAGTTGTATAGAGAACCAAAATTTCCCCTTCTTTTCTGTGTTTTGCAGGAAAACGGGTATCAATTGCTTTTTCTTAGTGCACGTGCAATTTCTCAGGCTTATCACACTAGACAATTTCTATTCAACCTTAAGCAGGTGATGCATACAGCAATTGAGGCCTAAATCTGTATTGAGGTTGAAACATTCAAATCAAGAAAGCCTAAACTTTATGTTTATTTGCTTGTTTTCATACGTGCAGGATGGGAAGGCTTTACCAGATGGGCCTGTTGTTATTTCTCCCGATGGACTTTTTCCTTCTCTATATCGAGAAGGTAACTGGTGGCATATGCAATTTTCTGTTTTTGAGGACATTTTGCAGGGATTGCTTTTATTTTCAATTTATGTTGATTAATTATCAAGCATCTTGTCTGTCTGTCTGTTGGTGAGCCCTGCACTAATCCTGGTAATATAACTTTCACTATGAGCTTCCTTAAAGATAAGCGGGGTTGGATACTTTCTTGTTATGTAACATGTTAATGGACAAACTTTAAATTATTATCCTCTAAGTAGGATGCCTTTGTAGCTTACACATAGCGAATATCCTTTTTTTTTTTTGATAAGTAACACATAGCAAATATCTCTTTCCCTATCATGTTAATTGTTTTCATATGCCATGTTAATTATTATTTTTTTCTAATTTTTAATGTGTGATCTGAGGCATTCTATCTGTTTTCTCAGTAATCAGGAGGGCTCCTCATGAATTCAAGATCTCATGCTTAGAGGTTGCTTCCCTGCCATTGACTTATTTATTTTGACATGTGCAACTTCTCCATCCTGATAATTCTGTTGTTATGTAATCCATTCATATCCTGAGATTAGTACTGCTAGTAAATTATTTTTAAATGTGTTGTGTGTAAAATATAAATTGAGTGCATTGTGTCTTGTAAAATTTCAAATTAATTCACTATGCCCAGAAAAGAGTTTTTTAATTTCTTTGCAGTTTTTACTTGTTTAAGCAAGGAGATTCTAATTCATCCAAAAAAAAAGGCAAGGAGTTTCTAGACTCTCAGTAAAAGACCCATTTCATTATTTTTGGTTAAACACAAAAACTATCTGAAAGACAATATACTGATAAACTTTCAGGGGTGTTTATAAGACTTTTTAAGTTCATGAAATCATTTTAGTAGAAACATTGTTAAGGTAAGAAAACCTAGGTTCTGTGAATCATGTGATGGGCTTCAAATGCATGTCGTGGAAAGGAAGAGCATGATGTATAGGCAACTCTTTCTTTACATCCACATTAAACCTGGCCATAAGGATATAGTTCGTACTTTGAAATGATAATACTATCAGAGTTATGAAGTATTCTTATAAAAAAAAAAAAAGAGTTATGAAGTATTCTTTTAAATGATGTTCGTTGCAGATTTATCTCATGACGTCCTATGGCTTAAAATTTCTAAAATTTCTGATAATATTTTGCCTTTTCATCAGCTATATACACCTCCACCCTTCAAAGAGTGTAGTTGTGAATGATAATACTATGAAATTTGCAAAGTAGGCTTTTTAAATGATTTTTTTTTTTTTTTTTTTTTGGGTGATCCGTCTCAGGGAATCCTTTAGCTTAAAATTTCTGATAACATGCTTCTAGAATCTGTGTTATAATATTTTTCTCTTATTTTAATGTATACTCGGGGTTTGCGACCCCATGTGTACCCTTCAAATAGGAGGGAGGGATCATCTATTGAATTCTTGATTAATTATCTAGTACCATTTCACTTGAAACAGGAGGCATTTAATGCTTTTTTATTCTCCAATTCTCCAGGATATCAGGGCATTGTTTCCTTCTGATTGCAATCCATTCTATGCTGGTTTTGGAAACAGAGATACTGATGAATTTAGCTACCTTAAGGTTGGAATCCCGAAAGGAAAAGTTTTTATTATTAATCCGAAGGTAATTTAAGCCCATCATGGTTCAAAAATAGTAATCTAATGCCTCTAAAATTGTTACACCAATCTTTCTAATATATAAAGTTTGCAGGGTGCAGTTGCTATAAACCGCCGTGTTGACACAAGATCATATGGTTCACTTCATGCTCTTGTGCATGACATGTTTCCACCTATGACCTCGTCTGAGCAGGTTTGGTTTGTAACCCTTTTCTATTCTGAACTGGTGATTATTCAGGAGCTGTTTTGCAAAAACAATTGCTAATAAGTCGGGCATCAAACTCAGTATTTCTCTACCCCATTTTTCCTGCAACTGGAAATTTGTACTTGAGCACATTGTTTTGAGAGGCAACTTGGCTCAGGAGCTCTTTTATCTTTCCCTCACGTGGAAAGTACTTCTACTACTTTTTGACTCCATTGTGTTCCTAAATTTTCTATCTTTCAAATGAGCAGCTTGTCAACTGAGTCAGGATGACTTTACATGCACCATCCTCTACTCGGCCCATGTCAACTGAATTGAGCTTTATTCCCAAATAATCGGATGTTAGCTTAAGAAACTTTACATGGCCCATCATCTCCGCAGAGAAATTGTGTTTAAATTTTCAGGTCTCGCTAATATTTGGTGGAATATTACAGGAGGATTTCAATTCGTGGAATTATTGGAAGTTGCCGCCTCCTGTACTCCATGTTTGAAGGGGTCAGCCACATTAACTGATTAACCCTCTCCACGTGGAGAGGGATTGGTGTTGCAAGTGCCTGTATGGAATTATGCTGGTAAATTCTGATCTGAGCTTTGCTTTGCTTCTCAAATTCCTAGGATAGAATTTTGGGTTTTCTTCTGAATATCTACCTACCATT
Organism: Corylus avellana; assembly: GCF_965113065.1. Taxonomy (NCBI): domain Eukaryota; kingdom Viridiplantae; phylum Streptophyta; class Magnoliopsida; order Fagales; family Betulaceae; genus Corylus; species Corylus avellana. The sequence continues at coordinate 27,357,565 of NC_142496.1, forward strand.
TCAATGGATTTTTCAACCTTGTAGCTTCTGTCATAGAAATTTATTCTGAAAGAGTTCACCAAACTAAAATTTGTAATGTTTGGAAACACTTTTCTAGCAAGTATTGAACAAACCAAAACTCCAGAGAAAGGGGCTTCTTATTTTGTAGAATTGAAACATGATTGGCAGTCCCCTAAGACAACTATCGTAGACCTGAGACAGTAATTTCTGTGAACTTTTAGCACTTTGCACTGCGGCTTTACCGGATACACAGTCACATTCATTCGAGGTTTTTGCATTTGGGTATCTCATATCGATTGATTATTATTTTGGTGACAAATGATGCAGGGTATATGTGACCAATGCTGATGGCAGAAGTCCCACTTTGTTCATATTTTTGCTTGGCTGGCTATTTAATTGGCAACCAGAAAGTAGCTATAGCAGATTTACAGTAGAGGAGTTGGATCTGTCACTCCTGTACCCTGCCTGGATACATTAAAATTAGCAAAAAAAAAAATCAGTTTTGTGGTCTGCTCTTGCCATTTACTAACAATCCAATACGTAATCATCTGTTGAAATCCAACTAGTTAGGCATAGTTTGTTCTGGTGTAAAAATTCTCTTAAAATAGTTTCTCTTGATCCGTTCATAGCTAGGTGATACCCAGTTTATAGTTGATTGCAGTTATGTGTATATGACAGGATCCTTTTTCTCTTTCCCTTTTCCACGGGATGATTATTATGGCTTCTTTTTCATCTTAATTTTGTACTGTAATATTTCTTCTACTGATGTTACTATTGCTTGTTCAACTTGTCTTTTTTGAGTACGTTAGTCTCGAAGCAGAATCATTTTGTTTTTGTTTTCATAGCTTGGAAAAGTGTTAGAATAAAAGCAAACCAGAACAGGAAGAATCAAAAGAGAAAAGGGAGAAAAATAAAAAATTACAGAAAAGGCAAAGGATGAGGATAGAGAGTCCGATTCCAAAGCAACTGTCACCTTTTGAGGAATAGAATCTGGAGACAGACAACCTTAGAAATTAACATGTCTACCCTTGTGAGCTACTTAGAAATTTTTACTCTTTAAGATGAGCGTAATGACAAGTATACAAAGCCTGCTAGGCTTGAAGTGTATGTAGGAAAAACTACTTAACAAACTTTTGATGGGCCTCTTCCATGTTTGGCCCAAACATCCGACATCTCATAATTCTCAATAACACGGTACGAGGAGAAATCAGACCAATAAAAGAAAAATGAAAATAATTTTGAGAGCAGATCGATTCCAAATCTTGAGCAAATGCTCATCTTGCTGTCATTAGCTCTTTTATATGTGAGAAACAAATTGATTGGATAATTGGGATCGAAATGGGCCAATGGGATTTACTTGTTCAAAACAAGTGTTCGGACAATTCAAAATTTGTGCTGGGTTTACCTATTTAGACAAGTAAATTTCATTTGAGCCCTTTCTCTTTAAGGGGCCGGATTAATTGGCTGCATTTTGGTAAAAAAAAAAAAAAGAAATTGGAATCAATCCCATCGGAATCTCTACGGCATTTAGATGGTGCACCAACTTTATGGCGTTGTCAAATGTCAAGGTATGAAACTTTATTGGCAATTTGGCAACTCTTTTAAGATTATTGGAACAGATTATAATATATAGGCACAATAATTATGTTGAGCAGGAACAAGTATGGAAACAAGGGCTGCTGAAATGATTTATTAAGTAAATTAACATAAAATAGGCACTAGTCGTCTATCTTGTTACCCAGCTGAATAAGGAAGCCAACACTCGCACACAAACAGTACTACTCATGGTAGAAACCTTATTCTAATTAGAGGTTTGAGAGAAACCCTAGATGCTATATCCAAGAGTAAGCGCGTACGTATGTCACAACTTCTTCCAGCTCCTCTGTGCCAATGGATCCATCTCCGTCGACATCCACATGGTGGATGGCACGGAGAGCTCTCAATCCGAGTATGCGTGAACCGATCGAGTTGTTTTTCTTTCATTTTTTTTAATTTTTTTATTCAAAGCGGGGAGGGGGAGAAGGGGAATTGTTGAAAAGCTTTCTTTAGCTCTTCCTTGCTAAGGCGACCAACGCCGTTGGCATCTTGTTGTTTGAAAATGGATTTCAACTGCTCTTCAGTTATGCCCATATGTACAGCTTTAGGCACGTAAAGAGGCATTTTGTCAAACAGGTCAAGAGTACTCTAAAGCGCTATGATACAAGCGGAAGTGCTAGAGGCAATGAGTTAAATAGAGTTTGTCTTTGTTTTGTGGACTTCATGTGGGTCTAACTATTCATGATGGAGTGTTATGTATCAGTGGGCTTCATATGGGTTATAAGCCCGAAATATATATGCGTGGTTGTACTTATTAAAGGAAAGTTTGAATTTACATATGAGAAAATTGTTAAAATATTAATTTAAATAATAAAAACTACATTTTCTTTTTATTAACTTAAGATTTTTTTTTTTTTTTTGAGCAGCGCGGAAAGTAACTGCATTAATTATATTTGTTTGTATGGTGTGGGTATGAGCCAAGGTGACCAAAAGAATAACAATATTAATGGTTTGGCCAAAGGAATATTTGGATTCTAAAGTTGGAAGCAAGTGTAGGTGCCAATTGGAGGCCGATTCGATTCAAAAGCCACTTTGAAAGAGAGGTAATACATTCTTTTGTGTGGACATTTGAAAAAAAAGAAAAAAGAGGTAATACATTATAATTAGTGAAATAATTAAATAAAAAATAATAATAGTGTAGGTGTGTTGTCGCCCTAATATCGTCACTCGTGGATCTTATCCTTCCTCATATTGGATTTCGAATAATTATTCAAAAGTGAAAAACTATTGCCCGATGCTTGGCAAGAAACAATAGACTGCTACTTCAATCCACGCATATTTTTATATTGATTGATCCCACTTGAAAAATAATGGAGGAACTTGCTCCATCCACCCTGTTCTCTTTCGATGGTATTTCCCAAACCCTCGCCTGCCCCCTTTAGATCTTTTCGTTCTTTAGACTCTGATCCATGAATCTTAGAAAGAAGGGAGTAAAAGCAATGATAATATAATGCTATTGGTATCCATAATGACTAATGCACTAATTAATAGCTGGAAATACTCTCTATATCTAATAGGTATCCATGGCCCCAAGGGTGTCCCAACCATCCCGTGGCCATGGGTGACCGGTAACTATATTTTAGGTTTGGCACTAGAGGGTGACCGAACCATACCTGGGGCCATGGGGTGGCTTCGGCCACCCCCAACCGGCTCTTGCCACCCCCATGGCTCAGTTGGGGTGGCCGACTATTCTAGTTTTTTAATTATTTGATTTTAATTTTTTTATTTAATTTTAATTTTATTATTATTATTATTATTTTAAATTTAATTAATATTTTATTATTTAAATTTGAGTGGGACACATAACATAGTAGTGTAGGCTGTTGGATGAAAATGGACGGCAAAGATACACAATTAAAGAATTTCCAATTTTTCCATAAATGGTATGGGATCCAGATCCAGAAATAACACATAAGATATGAGCACAAGTGATCTGCGATATCACTTGCTGAGCAAACCATCATGATTCACATCACATCGTGTTCCTTGAAAATTTCCTTTATCTGTTTCTCAGTAAGCAAACCATCTGGGACGCCTTTACTCTGACTCTGAGTCGTCTCACGACTCATCTTATCAAAATGGGTATCTGTTTAATTGCCTACGTACCCATGCAATTTATTTATTCCAACTTATCTTCAGGCCAGGGATCCCACCAAAAGACAAGAAAAATAAAATACCATTACGGGAATTATACCTAGCTAGCTAGGATATTATGTGATCATGTGCAACTTGATATGTTCTGATCTTGTGGGTTTTTCTGTTCTTGAATTAAGTTTTTGTTCATGATCAGTCTTACTAATATATAACTACTCCAAACGTATATGACAATTAAGATCGTACATTTTTTCCCCTATTAAAATCTTTTATGATTTTGTTAAATTACTATTTAGGAAGTAAATGATAGAGACAAAATTCAAATTCAAAACTTTAATTTGCTCTAACATCATGGTAAATCATCACTTACCCTAAAAATTTAAGATAATAAAAAATATTAATTTATCATTTGACATATTTTGTCTCTAAAGTTGTGTTCTTCCCCAAGAGAACAGGAAATGAAAAAAAAGAAAAAAGAAAAAAAGAAAGTTGATCAATGCAAATACGCGTGATTCGTTATATATATGCATGCACAAGGGTGAGTACGTGGGCTAATTAAGAAAAATAAAAAAAGGATTGAGCACGTACGTACGAAATTTTTTGGGAGTATAATATTGAAACTTTAATTATTGTACGCCCAGCGATGGAAAAGTTGGGATACAATTCAAGAAGAGTATAAAGTAATTAAGTAGAACTATCGTTTCTATCTTTTTTCTTCAATATTATGTGAGAAGTACAATTTATCCAAATGAAAAGTAAACAAGAAATTCAAATATACAAATTGAATAAATCTAATTGTTTAAAACATCTCGTAGGAATTGAAGAAGAAAAAAAAAAAATTGTTCAAGGCATCACATCATATAAATGTAGCATCTGCAAGGAGGTCCAAACATTTAGCACCCATTAGCCAAATAGATAAGGAGGAACGAAAAGTTGAAGACTGACTAGGAATAACCTTTTTCCTTAACGGCCTTTCCACTTCTAATTTTTCGATGCTTTTCCGGTTAAGGATTCTGTCTTCTCGCATAGACTTTGGATCATGGGAATTTTGAGAGAATAAAGTACAAAACCAACAATATTGGGTTGAAAAGATCAACTTTAATTTATTGCTTTTTTCTTTATTATTCTTCATGTTAATTGGCAGGTCGGAGAATAGGTTATTATGGAGTGTAGTCTTAGATATTCCTTCAAATTTGGAGTGAACATGTTGATCCTAATTAAGCTAGTTGCCAACTCCTTTTTCGGGGAATAACTAGGGACCCAACTCCTGAGTTGATAATTAAAGTAGGTGATTTTTTATGATTTTTTTTTCCCTTTTATTTTAGTTGTCGGTCAAGACTTGAAAAGTGCAACACATCTAATTATATTAATTAATTATCATTTTTCAACATGCGCGAACCATTTGGTGGACTAACGATGTGTTAGTCAGTGTAACATAAATATGACAAATGCATAAGTATGAAAAATAGTATTACTTTATACGAATTAGCATGAGCGGGTGTGGTATGTATAGCTGTATTCCTTAGACAAATTAAGAGTTGGAACAAATTACAATTTTATGAGATTAATTGTAGAGTGGCTCGGGCTAATTAAAGGAAATTTAGAGATTATTTAGAGGCAACTTCTCTGCTCGACCCTTTAATTATATTCTTGTCATATTCAGATGGAGGTTATTATTGTTGAGTATGGAGATCTCAGCATGGCCCAAAAAAAAAAAAAAAAACAAAACAAAAGAAAAACAAAAGTGTTAGGTGACCTTCACGTACAATCAGTAGACATGCATGAGACAACGAAAAGAAAAGAAAGCACGAAATTAATAACACATACAACCGATCGATCTGCGATTTAAGTAGTCGATAACATTGCCAAAGCACTAGCTAGCTAGCCTCTTCCCGGTTCTAGAAGAACCAGAAGCTTGCAAATATTACATATATAGCACACATATTATTATTAATTACATATACATCGATCGCTCGACCTTTATTATTGTAATTCATAGGAACGTACGTACGGATTTCTACTTAACGGTATATCCCAATTGCGAAGCATATTTGACGAGGCCGTTGAGCTCCTCCTCATTGATGTAACCGTCTCCGTTGGCATCGGCTTGGCGGAGCCCGAGGAAGGCTCGAAGGCTAGGGATAAGGGCGCCGAGGCTTTTGAAGGCACTCTTTAGCTCTGCCTTGCTCAGAAGACCGTCACGATTGACATCGTTTTGCCTGAAAATTTCCCTCAACTGCTCCTCATTAAGCATACCTGGCATGCCCTTACTCGTAAATATCGCACGAACCATGTTGTCAAAGACTCAAACGGGACTAGCGGATCAGATGGCCGGCCGGTGGCAACTGCCGTACCTATAATACAGTCTTTTATGGTGTGATTTTTAAGCTTTCAAAACCTGTTTATATAGACCTTGTAAGTCGTAACTACTGTTTCCCTACAGTTGCATGCATGCAATTTATTCCAACGGGGATCCCACCAAAACACGAAAAAAGAAAGATACCTTGCTTGTGTCTGAAGCGTCTGATTATGTGATCATGTGCAACTTGATATTTTCTGATCTTCTGGGTTTTTGTGTTATTAATACTAATAACCATTCCAAACGTACGTTTAATTATTTAATTTATATACGACAAGATCGTACATTTTTTTTTTTTCATTAAAATTCTTTATAGTTTGTTAAATTAGATTAATTTAATTATTTAATTTATATTTTAATACTCCCATCATGTATGAGTTTAAACTTAAACTCTTTCTTACTTAATGGTAAGATCCAAGGCATAGATAATGTTTAAATTCAAAATTTTTGCTCTAATATCATATTAAATAATCATTATTTGTTCTAAAATTTAAGTTAATATAACATAATTAACTTAATTATTTGATTTATATTTTAACATACATGTTTTGTATACCAATATTGTGTTTTTCCCCAAGAGAGCAGGAAGAGGAAAATAATAATAATAATAATAATTGCACGAAAACTTTTCTGAGTATAAAAGCATTGAAACTTTCATTATAATTGCACGCCCAGTGATGGTAAAGTTGGGATCGATGCAATTCAAGAAGTACAGAAGTAGAACTATATATCTTTTCTTTTTTCTACATTATGTGAGAAGTACAATTTATCCAAATGAAAAGTAAACAAGAAATTCAAATATACAAATTGAATAAACCTAATTGTTAAAAACATCGCGTGTGAAAAAATAAATAAAATTTGTTCAAATCATCACATCATATAAATATTGTAGCATCTGCAAAGTGGTCCAAACATTTAGCACCCATTAGCGAAATAGATAAGGAGGAAAAAGGTGAAGACCGAATAGGAATCACCTTTTTCCTTAATGTCCTTTATGAGAAAATTTGTGGATCTAACTTATCTCATAAAATCGGTTCAATAAGAAAGAGTTGTTCATTCCTTATCAACATGCTCAAGATCTTGTTCACAGGCAATGTGTTACTATTTCTCGACACCCTTTCTCACGTGTAGGCCGATATTTTTTTCGGGTCCTTGTCACGGGGTAAGTAGTGTGAGCCCCCATTTGTCCTCAACATGTTGAATATGTCAAATGAGTAAAAAAAAAAAAAGTATTACTTTATATGAATTAGCATGAGTGAGTGCGGTATGTATAGTTGTATTCCTTATGCATTAAGACATGAGTAGCTTTTTATGGATCGGGCTTACATGTTATTTTAATAACAGCATGTATGCTATAGTTTAATCAACGGTCAAGATTGAATCTTAAAGTTGACTTACTTTTACAAGCTTTTAATATGAGAAAAAAAATGAAAAAAGATTTTGATTATATATATTTTAAATTTAATTAAAAAATAAAATAATAAAAAATTAAGGGGTTGTTGACCACTCCATTGGGGGTGGCCGGACCACCCCAGTTGGGGCTAGGGGTTTGGGGTGGCCCTTGGGGGTGGGTGGTCTGGCCACCCCTAAGGGCCAAATCAAAAAAAATAAATAAATAAATAAAAAGATTTGGCCCTTGGGGGTGGCTGGGGTGGCCGAATCCACCCCAAGGGCTGACCCTTTAATTATATTCTTGTCATATTTAGGTGGAGCTTATTATTGTTGAGTATGGAGATCTTAGCATGGCGGAAAAAAGTCTTCTTTTCTTTTCTTCTCTTTTTTTTTTTTTTTTTTTTAGGTGACCATGATTAGGGGTGTAAACGAGCCGAGCTTGAGCGAGCTTCCCTTGTTCAAGCTTGGCTCGTTTAAATTTTACTCGAGCTCGAGCTCGAGCTCGAGCTCAAGGGCGAGTCAAAAAAATCGAGCTCGAGCTAATAATAAGTCGAGCTGGCTCTTATATTTAATGTTTTTGTTTTAAATTTTTTTTTTAACTTCAAGTACTCTTAAACGGCTTAAAAAGTTAGTTTGCATATGAGTATTTGCTTAGCCTGGCTAGTCGAGTATGGAGCCTGAGTCAATACAGTAAGGGATTTGGTTTCAAAAAGAGAGGATATACATCATTTTATATATAAGCAAACTTTGAGATTGATGTTTTCTTAACAATGTGGGACAAGTTAACAAGTTGCATTCAGACTGCATTGGGACAACGCACCCTACAAAAAAAATATTTTTTTAACGTCTCTCTCTCAATCCCCCTCACCAGTCACAACGGATCTTCCACCTGAACTCTCATTTCCCACTCTCTCACTCTCACTCACCAGATATGTAGTGATAGTGTTTGGGTCTGTTTGATTCATCAATAGTTTATGCTTTTCGCAATCTCCCTCAATAGTTTCTGCTTGATTCTTTTTCATTTCGTTTGGATCTGCTCTAATTGAATCGAGGTTTTTTTAATGATTGCTCTCTCTCTCTTTCATCACGAAGGGTCTAGAATTTTTCATTCTCTAACGCTTAAATATAAATGCAATTTTAAGGTTTTAATAATTATGAGATTTATAATTAATTATCTATTACTTAGTTTATATATATATACACACACACTCGAGCTTATACGAGCTGTTCACGAGCTTAGCCGAGTCGAGCCGAGCTTGTTTCGTTTAATATTCGAGCCAGGATTTGTGTTCATGAAGTGTTTCATTTAATATTCGAGTCGAACACGAGCCGAGCCCGAGCTTGCTCGCGAGACGCTTCGCTCACTTAACAGCCCTAACCATGATCGATCACTACCTTTTGCTTCAGAATTGTTAAGAGTTAAAGGACGTCTTTGAGGAGGAAATTAAATTTGTATTGTTCTCTTTAAAGCTAGAGCAATAGAACTCCTAGTCCAGATGGTTTTAATTAATGCCCACTTCTTTAAGAAGTCTTGGAACATATATACATATAGTTGGTTGGGAGTCTTTTTTTGGATTGGGTACGTAGGTTGCTTAGAGAGCGAGGCTAATTATATATATTGTCATAGCCTTGATTCTGAAGGCTCCTAACCCTTCCCATACGAAAGACTTTAGGCTTATATCTTGCTGTAATATGATCTACAAAAAGTGCATTAATAAGGTGTTGGCTAATTGTCTTCGGATTGTACTTAATTAGTGACATTGTTGGGAGTTTTTATTAGTGGAAGGAGGATTGGAGACAATCATTTTGGCTCAGAACCTTTTGAATCAGTACTTTAGGAATATATATGTTAGTACTTTAACCCTAAAATGCGGGTTTTGCCTGCTTTGAAGATTTATGCCTCAAAATGTTTCCCATTTTTTTTTTTTTTTTTAAATATTCATATAATTCTTTTAAAGTCAAATTTGTATCCTATATATATATATATATATATATATATATATATATATATATATAACTTCATGATCTCCCCACATCTGAAATCCTATCTAGTTCCATCCCTGCCTGTGCACATGCAAAAAGAAGAAAATTAAAGAAAAAGAAAGCAAGAAATAACACATACAATTAACGATGCGATTTAACATTGCCAAAGGACTAGCTAGCCTCTTCTCGATCGGTTCTACGTAGGTGAAAGGTAGAAGAACTAGAGACTTGCAATTACATATCACCTTTATTATTATAATTATTACATATTAATAATTTAGACCTTTATTATATATCATAAGTACGTGCATGCGTAGGGATTTCTACTTAACGGTATATCCCACTTTGGAAGCATAATTGGCTAGAGCGTTGAGCTCATCCTCACCGACGAATCCGTCTCCATTGGAATCAGCAAGGAAGAGCCCAATTAATGAAGGCCGGGATGCTGGGGATAATAGAGCCGAGGCTGTTGAAGGCAGCCTTTAGCTCTGCCTTGCTGAGGAGACCATCATTATTCTTATCGTGTTCCTTGAAAATTTTCTTCAACTTTTCTTCATTAAGCACCGTGCATTGGGCGCCCTTCAGTACTTCACATGCTTGAGACATGTTCTCAAAATGTGCAGGCAACTACGTACCGTATACTGCTAGCTAGGCTTTTTAAGACTCGATCTTTTCTGGTGTGATTTTCAAGCATTAAAAGCCTCGGATTTATATAGACCGCGATCCCTACGATCTGTTTCCCTACACATGCAATTTATTATTCCAACTTATCTTCAAGTTGAGGTCCATCCGTCCATAGCTCACGATCCCACAGAAAGACAAAAAAAAAAGAAAGAAGGAAAAATACCTTGCATGTGTCTGAAACGTCCCATTATGTGATCCTGTGCAACTTGATATATATATGTTCTGATCTTGTGGGTTAATTTTCTTGTTATTAATTAAATCAAGTACTTTTTCTTCAATCACACTAAGAACTCTAAACGTAAACGACAAGATCGTACATTTTTTCAAATTAAAATCCTTTATGTTGTGTTCTTCTCCAAGAGAACAGGAAAAGGAAAAAAAAAAAAAAAAATTGAATGCCAATACGAATGGTGCGTTATATGCATGCAAAAGGATGAGTACGTACGCACGCTAAGAAAATGGAATAAGGATTGAGCACGTAATCAGAAAAAATTTCTGAGTATGAATTGAAGCGCGCGCGCGCACACATATATATATATATATATATATATATATATATATATATATATATATTCAAACCTATATATTGTTAAATGAGTATAGTTAAATGAGTACATCACTATCCTACTACTATTTCACTATGTTAATCTACTCTTAGATCTCGTATTTGTTAAAAGAAAAGAAAAGAAAAATTAGTAAATTTGCAATGTCACATAATTAATATGATGAGATAATTGTGAGATAGTGGTGTGGTATATACAATATTAATACATGGTATTACTCTTATTAAATAACCACTTAATTGATTGCTTTAATATTTTAAACTATTTTTTAATCAGTAAAGTCCAACATGTTATATAAAATTTTCTAATTGAAATGAAAAATGAATGACAATGATATAATTTGAACTTAAACCTCTTGACCTTGATATAGATGGACAAGGATCCTCTCCCGTTAATGACCAAGATGACCTTAGGAAAAATCTTAGGGTCATCCTCATGCCACGTGTCTCACCCATTTAAATATAATAAATATTATTTTTCATTTTAAAAATAAATAAAAACTAAAATAATATAATAATTTTTATTTATTTTTTTAATTTTTTATATGGCCCTTGGAGGTGGCCGGACCACCCCCAAGGGCCATTGTTTGGCTCGGGGTGGCCGAGGGGCCGGTTGGTTCGGCCACCCCCATGACCTTTGGGGGTGGATCGGCCACCGCAATCCTCCCTCAAGCGCCAAACATTTTTTTTTATATGGCCCTTGGGGTGGCCGGACCACCCTCAAGGGCCACCGTTTGGCCTGGGGGTGGCCGTTTGGTCACCCCTTGGGGCCGGTTTTGGCCACCCCCATGGCCCTTGTGGGTGGATTGGCCATTCTCATGGGTTTTGAAAAAAATGGGTTTGGCCATTGGGAGTGGCCGATCCACCCCCAAGGGCCATGGGGGTGGCTTCGGCGACCCCGAAACGGCTCCAAGGGGTTTAGCCACCCCCAGGCCAAACAGTGGCCTTGAGGGGTGGTCCAACCACTCCCAAGGACCATATAAAATAAAATAAAATTTTGTTTGGCCCTTGGAGGTGGCCGATCCACCCCCAAGGGCCATGGGGCTGGTTTTAGCTACCCCCAACCGGCCCGAACGGCTACCCCAGGCCGAATGGTTGCCCTTGGAAGTGGTCCAATCCACCCCCAAGGGCCATGGAGCCACCCCCAACTAGCCCCAATGGGTGGCCGAACAGGCCAAACGGTGGCCCTTGGGAGTAGTTTGGCAGCCCCAAGGGCTATATATATATATATATATATAATTTTAACTTTTTATTTATTTTTAAAATAAAAAATAATATTTTATTATATTTAAATAGATAGGACACGTGGCATGAAGATGCCCCTGGCCATTAACTAGAGTCCTCCGGATCCCATATATATCATCAACCATACTTATTTTTAAAGGTAATAAAAAATATATAATTTAATTAATATTTTAGCAGTAAGATAATACGATGTACATATTGGTAAATCTAACTAAAAAAGACATCATATAGCATCTGCAAAGTGGTCCAAACATTTAGGACCCTTGAGCAAATAGATAAGGATGAACTTTTACTGATCACTAGGAATCACCTTTTTCCTTAACGTCCTTTCTACTAATTTTTCGATGCATTTCCTGTTATGGATTCTGTCTTCTCGTAAGGCTTTGAATGTGGGAATCTCGCATCATGCGACAGAATATAATACAAATAAAACCCAACAATATTGTTGGGAGAATAGGATATATATTATTAGAGATCGTACTGCAGATTGATATTCCTTTAAATTTGGAGTTAAACATGTTGATCTTAATCTGGCCGGCCGACCGGTAACCTAGTATGGCCAACTCCTTTTTCGGGGAAATAACAACTTACTTATTCAAGAAAAAGAAAAAGAAAAAAACTAGGGTCCCAACTCCAAAGTAGTGGCCATTGTAGGGTACTCGCTTTGAATGTGGTGAATTTTTTTGTTTTTCCTTTTAATTATCTAATTAGTTGACAGTCAAGATCACTTGAATAGTCCGCCGCATCATCGATCTAATTCTTCCCATATGATTTTTCACCATGGATGCGGTGGACTTCAGTATAACTTTATATACGAAATACATCATCAAAAACTAATCTTGCATGTGGAGACTAATTATGGTCTTTTTTAAATATATATATATACGCAAGTGGTTTCAGCCATGAATTAATCTCTTATGTGGTCCCTGCAATCGGAAGATAATTTTCATGTTCACCGCTAATTAATTAGCTAGGCTTCCCCATTATATGCAAAACATATATGTTTACTCACCTTAATTACCTTCTGGATAGTGGATGTAAACAAGTAGTCTACCTTAATCAAGGTGAGTAAATTTCCACAGCAATTTCAAGCTTGAATAGATTAACAATGCAACCTTTTTGTAATCAATGCATCCATCAAATTTAAAGCATTATAGATCGAGCACGAGTGGAGCCAAAAACATGTAAATACAACATCCTTTTATATATATATATATATATATATATATATATATATATATATAACAAAACTAGCTAACACATACAAGCACTGCATCCTCGATCTTGTGCATAAGGAAGGAGCAGGCCGCCTTTTTAATTGGTTCTACAATATCATAGAAGAAGCTGAAACTTGGAGTTACATGATATATATATATATATATGAAACTTGGAGTTACATGATATATATATATATATAGTATTTACTAAACGGCATATCCATGTTTCCTAGCGTATTTCACGAACTCGCTCAGCTCCTCCTCGCTGACGAATCCGTCTCCGTTGGCGTCGGCATGGCGAAGGCTCCGGCCGGCTCTCCAGCTGGGGTTATGAGAGCCGAGGTACCGGAAGGCTTCAGTTAGCTCTGCCCTGCTGAGACGGCCGTCGCCATTAGCATCATATTTTTTTAAGATATCCCGTAACACTTCTTCAGTGGGGGGCACTTGCTTGAAAATACGAACCATGGGTGGCAACTCACAATTATGACCTTAAACGTACAGGTGTTTAGAGCCTTTTTACCGGCCGGTATGATTTTAGGGTATTCAAGCATGCATGGGGATTATATAGACGCTTAGTCTTTGGTTAAAGGCCATTTTTTTATTATGGGGATCAGATTATCAGATTATTCCTACTTATGTTGACCGGATAGTGTGTCTTGTACGTTAAGCACATGTACTGTATAGTCTGTATGTGCTTTATGATACTCTCTCTCTCTCTTATATATATATATAGGTTTCATTTGGGGCACTGCTTTTTTTTTTTTGAAATGGGCATTTATTTTATTTTTTATTCATAGAAGTTAATTGGTCTAAGATTTTTTTTTTTTGACATGTCCTTACAAGAAAAATGGGAGAGAAAATACGAAGTTGTGACCTTCGATTTATGAGGGTGGTTCACAGTCGATTGCACTATCCCTTAGAGACTAATTGGTCTAAGACTTAATTAGAGTGTGTTCGGCTCGTATTTCTTATGCTAATAATTAAGCAAGCATTCTTAAACAAAATAGCAAAAATTGTTTCATTTGGAGTGCAATTAAAAAACATAAAAAGATTGTACTGTTTTCACACATGCAAATAAGCAAGAGAATGCATTTTTTTTTTTAAAAAAATAAATAAATGAAAACGTATGATTTTAAACATGTTGCTTAATCTTTAATTAATATTCTAATTATATTTTCACGCTTAAACTATCCTTTTACACACTATGCTAAATATTTTAATTGGAATGAAAAATGAATAAGAAAGACATAGTTCTTACTAAAAAATTTTAGCTTTTCTTACAAAAATAAAAATAAAAAATTTAGCTTTAATATTATATTAGATCATTACTTATTTTCAAAGTTGATAAAAAATTAAATAATAATAATAATAATAATAATAATAATCTAATCGCTAAAACACATATCGCATCATATAAATGTAGCATCTGCAAACTGGTCCAAACATTTAGGACCCTTGACCAAAATAGATAAGGATGAACTTTTACTTATCATTAGGAATCACTTTTTTCCTTATAATTAATTAATGTCCTTTCTACTTTTTTCTAATTTCTCGATGCATTTCCTGTTAAGGATTCTGTCTAACCTGTTGGGGGCGAAAATATCTTCTAATGGGCCCAATTTATTTTACACTTATTTACAAACATGTCACCACCCACTAACTTAATGACATATGTACACATCACTTTTAAATAAGAGAAATAAGAAGAAGGGAATCTTTTTTTTTTAATCCCTCTCTAGAGTCTCTCTCTCATGCCTCCTCTCTGTCCGGAGGATCTCTCTTCCTCTCATACACACGCTTGTCTCTCTTATATCTCTTTTAATTACGTATACATAGACTTATGAGTAATTAGAGACGGATTTTTATTATCCTTTTTTACTAAAAAATAAAGACACTAGTAACTTAAGTATCGAAAAGTCTTTGACCTCAACCGAAGATTTTCTGACATTATTTTTGTTTTACAGGAACCTCATTACAGTACAAAAAGTCCTCCACAGCTTGGCCAACAAGAAAATTACTGGATAACAAATTCTTGTACTTAAAAATGCTCCAACATTTCATGTATGGCTTTGATTCCCAACTCCAAAGTAGTGGCCATTGTAGGGGATTCGCTTTGAATGTGGTAGTTTGTTTGTTTGTTTTCCTTTTATCTTTCTTGACAGTGAAGACTTGAATAGTACGCCACATAGATAGAAAGGTGCGTAAGATTTACGAAATACACCATATATATATATATATATATATATATATATATATATATATATATATATATATATATAGCGGAGGTGCATCTAATTAGGATAGGATCCCCTCGAATTAGAGGGGATCTCAAATTTTCGCCGATCGAAGATCTGGACCATTCATTTTTATCCAATGGTCTAGATTTGTCCACTAAAAATAATTATTCAAATATTATTTATATTTAAAAAATAAATCAAAATGAAAATAATAAAAAAAATTAAAAACATATGGAGTGGCTGGCCGGCCACCCCTGTTAATAGCCAAGGCGTGGTTTCGGCCACCCCCAAGATCCAAAGCCAAAAAAAAATTAATTTTTTTTGGCCCTTGAGGTTTGCCGGACCACCCTCAAGGGCTAAGGGGTGGCCGAAGCCACCCCTAGGCTGTTAACAGGGGTGGCTGGCCAGCCCATATGTTATTTAATTTTTTAATTATTTTCATTTTGATTTATTTTTTAAATATAAATAATATTTTAATCATTTATTTTAGTTAACAAATTTGGACCGTTGAATGAAAATGAACGATCCAGATCTCTAATTGGAGAAAATTTGAGATTAACTCTAATTCGAGGGGATCCTAATCCATCTAATTATAGTTTTTAAAAATATACGCGCAAGTGGTTTCAACCATTAATCTCTTATGTGGCCCCTACAATTGGAAGATAATTTTCATGTTCACCGCTAAGTAATTAGGCTTCTCCATTATATTAAAAACATGTTTAATTAATCACCTTAACCTTCTGGATGTAATTAAATTAAAGAAGTAGTCTACCTTAATCAAAAGGGTAATTAAGCATTCGTCTAATTATATATAGCGTATATGATATATCCACAGCGATCTTATTATAGCAGCCTTTTTCTATTGCATCAATCAAAAGCATTATTATAGATCGAGCACGAGTACTGGACCAACCAAGAAGAAGAATATAACGTACGGCTGAAAACAAGTGATCAAACAAAAACATGTAAATACAACATCCTCTTATATATATATATATATATATATATATAACAAAACTAACGCACACATACAAGCACTGCCTCCTCGATCTTGTACAAAAGGAGCAGGCCATCTTTTCGGTTCTACATCATAGAAGAAGCTGAAACATATATGGAGTAATTAACATGATATATGATCAGCTGACACTATATGCTATTATATAATTAAGTGTACGTACATATATATAGATTATTATTTACTAAACGGAATATCCATGTTTCTTAGCGTATTTCACGAGCTCGCTCAGCTCCTCCTCGCTGACAAATCCGTCTCCGTTGACATCAGCATGGTGGAGGCCACGGCTGGCTCTCCAGCCGGGCATACGAGAGCCGAGGTGTCGGAAGGCGTCCTTTAGCTCTGCCTTGCTGAGACAGCCGTCGCCATTAGCGTATTTTTTGAAGATTTCCCGTAACACCTCTTCAGTGGGGGGTATTTTCTTAACCATAGAAATACGAACCATGTTATCAAAAAGGTAGCTGGGTATATGGGAACTCACAATGACCTTAAACAGGTTCAGAGACTTTTACTGGTATGATTTTGAGAGTGTTCAAGCATGGGGATTATATAGATGCTTCGTCTTTCGTTAAAGACCATTTTTTATTATGGGGATCAGATTATTCCAACTTATCTTGACCGGATAGTACTGTGTCTTAAGCATGCTACTGTATGTGCTTTATGATACTATATATATATAGGTTTCATTTGTGGTATTGATTTTTTTTGAAGTGGGCATTTATATTATTTATGATTCATTCATAGAGTTAAATATTGGTCTAAGACTTTGAGTTTGTTCAGCCATATGCGGGTTTTGCCTGCTTTGAAGATTTATGCCTCAAAATGTTTCCCATTTGTTTTTTAATTTTTTTTAAATAGTCATATAATTCTTTTTAAGTCAAATTTTTATCCTGTATATATATATATATATATATATATATATATATATATATATATATAACTTCATGATCTCCCCACATCTGAAATCCTATCTAGTTCCATCCCTGTCTGTGCACATGCAAAAAGAAGAAAATTAAAGAAAAAGAAAGCAAGAAATAACACGTACGTACAATTAACGATGCCATTTAACATTGCCAAAGGACTATCCAGTACTTCTCGGTTCAACGTAGATGAAGGGTAGAAGAACGAGAGACTTGCAATTACATAGCACCTTTATTATTATAATTATTACATATTAATAATTTAGACCTTTATTATATATAAGTAGGTGCGTAGGGATTTCTACTTAACGGTATATCCCACTTTGGAAGCAAACTTGGCTAGAGCGTTGAGCTCATCCTCACCTACGAATCCGTCTCCATTGGAATCTGCAAGGAAGAGCCCAATGAAGGCCGGAATGCTGGGGATAATAGAGCCGAGGCTGTTGAAGGCAGTCTTTAGCTCTGCCTTGCTGAGGAGACCATCATTATTCTTATCGTGTTCCTTGAAAACTTGCTTCAACTTTTCTTCATTAAGCACCGTGCATTTGGCGCCCTTCACTGCACATGCTTGAGCCATGGTCTCAAAATGTGCAGGCAACTACGTACCGTATACAGCTAGCTAGGTTTTTTAAGACTCTATTCTGGTGTGATTTTCAAGCATTGAAAGCCTCGGGTTTATATAGACAGAGATCCCTACGTACGATCTGTTTCCCTACACATGCAATTTATTATTCCAACTTATCTTCAAGTTAAGGTCCATAGCTCTCGATCCCACAGAAAGACAACAAAAAAAAAAAAGAAAGGGAAAAATACCTTGCATGTGTCTGAAACGTCTCATTATGTGATCCAGTGCAACTTGATATATATATGTTCTGATCTTGTGGGTTAATTTTCGTGTTATTAATTAAATCAAGTACTTTTTCTTCAATCACACTAATTAAGAACTCTAAACGTAAACGACAAGATCGTACATTTTTTAAAATTAAAATCCTTTATGTTGTGTTCTTCTCCAAGAGAACAGGAAAAGGAAAAAAAAAAAAAAATTGATACGTTAACTATATGCATTTAAAAGGATGAGTACGCACGCTAAGAAAATGGAATAAGGATTGAGCATGTAATCAGAGAAACTTTCAGAGTATATATATATATTGTTAAATGAGTACATCACTATCCCACTACTATATATTTCGATCTTAGATCTCTTATTTGTTAAAAGAAGAGAAAAAAAAAATTAGTAAATTTGCAATGTCACATAGTATGATGAGATAGTTGTGAGATAGTGGTGTGGTATATACATATATAATACATAGTATTACTCTTATTAATTAACCACTTAATTGGTTGCTTTAATATTTTTTTTATATTTTTCTTACATGTGAGGTCAAACTATTTTTTAATCAGTTAAGTGCAACATGTTATATCAAATATTCTAATTGAAATGAAAAATGAATGACAATGATATAATTTGAACTTGAACCTTTTGACCTTGATATCATCATGTGAAATCAACGGTACTTATTTTTAAAGTTAATAAAAAATACATAATTTAATTAATATTTTATAACTAAAAGCCTGTTGATGATACGATGTACATAATATTGGTTAATCTAATTGTAGAAGACATCGTATCATATAAATGTACGTAGCACCTGCAAAGTGATCCAAACATTTAGGACCCTTGACCAAATAGATAAGGATGAACTTTTACTGATCACTAGGAATGACCTTTTTCCTTAACGTCCTTTCTACTAATTTTTCGATGCATTTCCTGTTATGGATTCTGTCTTCTCGTAAGGCTTTGAATGTGGGAATCTCGCATCATGCGACAGAATATAATACAAATAAAACCCAACAATATTGTTCAGAGAATAGGATATATATTATTAGAGATCGTACTGCAGATTGATATTCCTTTAAATTTGGAGTTAAACATGTTGATCTTAATCTGGCCGGCCGGCCGGTTACCTAGTATGGCCAACTTCTTTTTCGGGGAAATAACAACTTACTTATTCAAGAAGAAGAAAAAGAAAAAAAACTAGGGTCCCAACTCCAAAGTAGTTATGGTGATCAGATTATTCCAACTTATCTTGACCGGATAGTGTGTCTTGTACGTTAAGCACATGTACTGTATTGTCTGTATGTGCTTTATGATACTATATATATATATATATATATATATATATATATAGGATTCATTTGTGGCATTGCTTTTTTTGAAATGGGCATTTATTTTATTTTTTATTCATAGAAGTTAATTGGTCTAAGACTTTTTTTTATTTATTTTTTATTTTTATATATTCACATACGGGAAGGGAAATAAAAAATTTGAACTAGTGACCAAATAAATAAGGATGAACTTTTACTTATCATTAGGAATCACCTTTTTCCTTATAATTAATTAATTAATGTCCTTTCTACTTTTTTCTAATTTTTCGATGCATTTCCTGTTAAGGATTCTGTCTAGCTTCTCGTATATATTATGTTGGGGTATAAAATATGTTCTAATGGGCCCATTTGATTTTACACTTGCTTATAAACTGATAAACATGACATCACTCACTAAATTAATGACATATGTATACATTACTTTTAAATAAGAGAAATAAAGAGAAGGGGATCTTTTTTTTTATCCCTCCCTAAAGTCTCTCTCTCACACCTCCTCTCTTTCCAGAGGATCTCTCTTCCTCTCGCACGCACGCCTCTCTCTCATATCTTTTCAATTACACATAGAGGTATGGGTAATTAGAGGCGAATTTTTATTTTTATTTTTACTAAAAAATAAAGACACTAGTAACTTAAGTATCAGAGAGTCTTCGGCCTCAACTGAAGACCCTCGGACATTATTTTTGTTTTACAAGAACCTCATTACAGTACAAGAAGTCCTTCACAGCTTGATTATCAAGAAAATCATTGGGTAGCAAATTCTTGTACTTGAAAACGCTCCAACATATCATATATGGCTTTGATTCCCAACTCCAAAGTAGCGGCCATCGTAGGGGATTCGCTTTGAATGTGGTGGTTTGTTTGTTTTCCTTTTATCTTACTTGACAGTGAAGACTTGAATACTACGCCACATCGATCGATCTAATTCTTTGATTATGATTTTTCACCATGGATGCGGTGGACTTCACTTTACATCATCAAAAACTAATCTTGCATCTGCAGACTAATTTTTTATAGTCCTAATCTAAAGCTTATAAAAATAGAAAGGTAAGATTTACAAAATACATATATAGGTAGCGGAGGTGCATCTAATTAGGACTTGGATCCCCTCGAATTAGAGGAGTTCTCAAAATTTTCTCCAATTGAAGATTTGGACCGTTCATTTTCATCAAACAGTTTAGATTTGTCCACTAAAAATAATTATTTATATTTAAAAAATAAATCAAAATGAAAATAATAATAAAATTTAAAAACATAGCCACCCTAGGTGGTGGCTGGCCACCCCTGTTAACAGCCAAGGGGTGGCTTCGGCCACCCCCAAGCGGCCCTTAGGGGTGGCCGAATCACCCCCAAGGGCTAAGGGGTGGCCGAAGCTACCCTTAGGCTGTTAACAGGGGTGGCTGGCCACCCAATATGTTTTTTAATTTTTTTTTTAATATTTTTTTATTATTTTCATTTTGATTTATTTTTTAAATATAAATAATATTTTAATAATTTATTTTAGTTAACAAATTTGTACCATTGAATGAAAATGAACGGTCCAAATTTTCAATTGGAGAAAATTTGAGATTCCCTCTAATTCGAGAGGATCTTAGTCCATCTAATTATGGTTTTTGAAAATATACGTGCGAGTGGTTTCAGCCATTAATCTCTTATGTGGCCCCTACATTCGGAAGATAATTTTCATGTTCACCGCTAAGTAATTAGGCTTCTCCATTATATTAAAAACATGTTTAATTAATCACCTTAACCTTCTGGACGTAATTAAAGAAGTAGTCTGCCTTAATCAAAAGGGTAATTAAGCATCCGTCTAATTATATATAGCATACATGATATATCCACAGCGATCTAATTATAGCAACCTTTTTCTATTGCATCCATCAAAAGCATTATTATAGATCGAGCACGAGTGGACCAACCAAGAAGAAGAATATAACGTACGGCCGAAAACAATTGATCAAACAAAAACATGTAAATACAACATCCTCTTATATATATATATATATATATATATATATATATAACAAAACTAACGCACACATAGAAGCACTGCATCCTCGATCTTGTACAAAAGGAGCAGGCCATCTTTTCGGTTCTACATCATAGAAGAAGCTGAAACATATATGGGGAGTAATTAACATGATATATGATCAGCTGACACTATATACTATTATATAATTAAGTGTACGTACATATATATATAGATTATTATTTACTAAACGGAATATCCATGTTTCTTAGCGTATTTCACGAGCGAGCTCAGCTCCTCCTCGCTGACAAATCCGTCTCCGTTGCCATCAGCATGGTGGAGGCCACGGCCGGCTCTCCAGCCGGGCATCCGAGAGCCAAGTTGTCGAAAGGCGTCCTTTAGCTCTGCCTTGCTGAGACGGCCGTCGCCATTAGCGTCATATTTTTTGAAGATATCCCGTAACACCTCTTCAGTCGGGGGTATTTTCTTAGGCACAGAATCACGAACCATGTTGTCAAAAAGGTAGCTGGGTATATGGGAACTCACAATGGCCTTAAACAGGTTCAGAGACTTTTACTGGGGTATGATTTTGAGAGTGTTCAAGCATGGGGATTATATAGATGCTTCGTCTTTGGTTAAAGACCATTTTTTATCATGGGGATCGATCGATCAGATTATTCCAACTTATCTTGACCGGATAGTGTGTCTTGTGCGTTAAGCACAGCTTTGAACACCCATCTCTATGATTTATATCACCCAAAAGAATAAAAACAATGCACGCAATTGTATGGGAGAAACAAATTGCTTTTGAGACTAGGTATGGGGATGCCAATATATGTATGTAGGAGAGAGAGAGAGAGAGAGAGATAACATTTGGTGAGGGGGATGCCAATGTCCCAAGGAGAAGGAGAGAGAGAGAGAGAGACTCAGAGAGAGAGAGAGAGAGATTATGCAAAACAAAGCACTAAATATTGTAAAAGAAAAGGCCAGCAACGTCAGTCTTGTCTTTTTCAAGTGGATGCAAAAGCTTTTTTGAGAGGAGGGAAGTTGTGGCCAATGTTTAGATTTTCTCTCACTAAGGCTTGTTTGAGATTGCGTTTGAGAGGTCTAAAAATATTTTTAACACTAGAAAAGCCCGTTTGAAGAAAAAAGTACTCGTTTGGTAAAAAAATTAAAATTTTTTTTAAGGGTTCAAAAAGCCTAAAAATGGTCAAAACGTATTTTTGCCAAAAGCTTAAAAATAAAATTTTTGCCCAAAAACACTTTTTGACTTAAAAACTCTATTTCTCAAACGCAATCTCAAACATGCTCTAACTCGTGTTTTGTCGGCCGTCACCAAGACAATGCTTTGTGGGTTTCTCACGTCTGTATTAGGAAGCAAGTTGTTTATTACAAGCAGCTTGATATGTTTTATAATCCTAAAAACTATTAAAAAAAAAAAAAAAAGAGAAAAAAAAAAAAAAACTCAATAGAGAATTAGGTGATGATATATAACGATATGGAGTAATAAACTTCAATGAAACATGGAAGATCTTTTATCATTGGAAAATCAAATGATGATCACTATCCATTTTCCTTTCCGACTCTTTCTGATAAAATTGAATTGGTTTCATTGTATAGGGTGATAATGGAAGGAAATCTAGCTCCTATATATGTATGAGATGAGAGGAAAAACAAACCCTCTATGCAAAAGTTCTCTCACAATGATTTTTCCTTTCAATCTATTTGTTACTTTAAGACTGTCTGATTTTTATGTTCTTGTGTACGGTAAGGAGGAGTATTAATTTTTTTATTTTTTTATTTTTTTATTTTTTATATTTTTTACAAGAGGATTAGCGTCCACTAAATTTGACGCTAGCTAATGCTCTATCATCAGCGTCCACTATCAAAGTAGACGCTATGATATATCATCAATGTCCACTCTTGAGTGGATGCTATTGAGCTTTTAATTTAATTTGTTTTTTATTTTTTTATTTTTGTACAAGCACGCTAATGCTCCACTATTAGAGTAAACGCTAATAATATATTATCAGCGTCCACTTTGAGCTTTTAGTTTAATTTGTTTTTTTTTTTTTTTTTTTTTAATTTTTGTACAAGCACTTTAGCGTCCACTCTAGTAGACAATAATGCTCAATTATCAGCGTCCACTTTCGAAGTGGACGCTAATGATATATTATCAGCGTCCACTCAAAGTGGACGCTATTGAGCTTTTAGTTTAATCTGTTTTTTACTTTTTTATTTTTGTGCAAGAGGTTTAGCATCCACTATAGTGGACGCTAATACTCTATCATCAGCGTCCACTATCAAAGTAGACGCTAATAATATATCATCAACGTCCACTCAAAGTGGACGCTATTGGGCTTTTAGTTTAATTAATTTATTTTTTTGTATAAGCATTTTACCATCCACTAATGCTCTATCATCAGCGTCTACTTTGAGTGGACGCTATTGAGCTTTTATTTTAATTTGTTTTTTATTTTTTTATTTTTGTACAAGAGATTTAGCGTCCACTTGAGTGGATGCTAATGCTCCACATCAGTGTCTACTTTCAAAGTGAACGCTATTGTGGACTGTTAATTTTTATTTTTTATTGTTATATAGGACTATTAGCGTCCACATTTTGTGGATGCTGATACTAAACTATCAGCGTTGACATCTGTTGACACTAATAGTTATTTTTGTCGCCCCTAATAATTTTCCCGCCTCTAGTATAATTCTCGCTAGTATATTAGCGTCGACTTATTAGTGTCAACTGTAAAGTGGACGCTAATATTTATCTTTTGGGTCGACTATTAGCGTCCACTTCAAGGTGGATGCTAATACGCACCTATTAAGGGCGACTTTCAAAAGTCGATGCTAATAGGTAAGCATTAGCGTCGACTTCACAGTCGTCCCTGATGAGTAGATTTCTTGTAATTTCTTGTAATGCATGCTACTGTATGTGCTTTATGATACTAGGAATATATATAGGTTTCATTTGTGGCATTGATTTTTTTGAAGTGGGCATTTATATTATTTGTGCTTCATGCATAGAACTTAATTGGTCTAAAAGACTTTTGAGTTTGTTCGGCCATGTGATTTCACATGCTAAGCGCATTTTAAACAAAATACCAGAAATTGTTGTGTTTGGGGCGCACATTTTTTTTTTTTTTTTTTAATAACAGTTTAAAATCATAAAAAGAAAATTCACGCTATTAAATTCTTATTTATTTCAAAAGCTTAAGTTAATTATAAGAAGAGATGAATTTAATCATTTAATTTATAGTTTATCATTCTCATTCACTTGTAGACTCAAACTTATTCATAATAGGTGAAGCCAACATATGAAATATTTAATTAAAATGAGAGTGAATTGATAAAGACATGGTTATTCGAATTTAAGACCTTTGCTTCTAAAAGATTAATTAGCTTATACAAAGAGATAAATTTAATTATTCAATTCATATTCTATCGCACGTTTTCGCACCGTAGGCAAGAGAATGCATTTTGAAAAAACTTATGACTTTAAATATCAAACCGTAATTTTAGTCTTAACTCGAAAACAAGACTCCTTCAATTTCCTGAAAAGGAACAATACTTTCGACCACGATTCAAATTCTTAGTAGCAGTACTAAGGAGGCATGCATATATGTGATAAAGTAGAGGAATTAAAACAATTCATTACAAATTGAGCTTCACCAAAATTTGTGGAGATAGAAGAGATTGGTTTAGGAAGATATTCTTATTAATAATGTTACCATTGAAGACCTCCATAGCACGTATGGATATGTGTGGAATATCTTCCTAAACCAATCTCTTCTCCACAAATTTTGGTGAAGCTCAATTTGTAATGAATTGTTTTAATTCTTCTACTTTATCAATATGCATGTGATTATATTCTTTCTTCCAGGCCCATATCAGCAAGTGGAAATGAAAGCATTTGGTAGAATATATTGTACTCCTCCCGTTATGGATTCTCCGACTCTCTCTTTAACATCTGAGGTTCGTACTAAGAGGGAGTGACTCTGCTCAAAATCCACCAATAAATGATCAGGATATATCCTTTTCTTTTCCAGGAAGATGAACTGGAATCTTTTAATGATCACTGTCTCTATCAGGCCAATTTCAATTATTGTTTCAACTGTACCATCTTTCTATTGTGATATCCTTATATCTAACAATCTTTATATATATATATATATATATATATATATATATATAATACTAGTGGAAATTAATGGATATATGATGTAGATTGCAAAGCCCTTGGAAATGTGATCGAGTGCCCGCATGCCTGTGATTGATGGTACTTTCAGACACTTATGCGCACCAGGCCTCTGGTTGTACAATCAATATGTTGTTATTTTCTTAGGGTTAGAGTTTTAGGAGTCTTTATTTCGTTATTTTATTAGGTTTAGGGTTTGAGACTATAAATATATGCTTATAACCTCCATAGAAAATCAGTTGTTGTTTATTATTGATATTGATTAAAGAGAACAGGGACAGAGCCAGAAAATTTTATGGGAGG
This sequence comes from Corylus avellana, assembly GCF_965113065.1. Lineage (NCBI taxonomy): Eukaryota > Viridiplantae > Streptophyta > Magnoliopsida > Fagales > Betulaceae > Corylus > Corylus avellana. Next base: position 27,383,508 of record NC_142496.1, read on the forward strand.
GGGCCAACCAATTTTTTTATTTATTATTATTATTATTATTATTTTTTTCAGTTCTTTAGAATTTCTTTTATTAAAAAAAAAAAAATTAATTTGATTGTTTTTTATGAAATAAAGACTACTGGGCCAAAAAAAAAAGTGAGCATTTGAAAGTAAGGGCCAAAAAAATGGACATTTGAAAGTAAGAACTAAAAATAAAAACAAATAAAAAAACTTAATGTGTATGACCCAAAAAAATTAAGAATAGTGCCAAAAGTTTTTATTAGATATGGCCAAAAAATCTAAAAATAGGGTCAAAATGACTAAATTTAAAACTTTACTTTACTTTACTTTTTTTTTTTTTTTTTTTTTTAACTTATAATTTTTTTTTTCCTTATTTTGGGGGGGACCATGGCCTACCCCGATCCCCCCTTCCCTCCGTTTCTGAATGAGAATACTTAAAGTTGAGTTTATTCTTATTTTCCTTCAAAGCCTAGAGAGTATTTAGTTTTGTCAAAAAGATTTCTTAGATCATTAATAAAATTAAAATCTAAAAATATTTATCCGCTGCTTATTAATATCGTTCGCTTCAACCCACTAAATCACACTGCATAAATATATAAATGCGTTCCTTACATCCTACATACATGAATGGCTGGGAGAGGTGGTTGGCTACTCGCAAAGGCTCGAGGTAGGAGTGGTTTGACCACCTCTAAAAGGCCAAATTTGCGGAGCATGAACCACCAAATACATACAGCCAAAAACAAGTGATCAAACAAAAACATGTAAATACAACATCCTCTTTTATATGTAACAAAACTAACGCACACATACAAGCACTGCATCCTCGATCTTGCGCAAAAGGAGCAGTAATTAGCATGATATATCAGCTGACACTATATACTATTATATAATTAAGTATTATTTGCTAAACGGAATATCCATATTTCTTAGCGTATTTCACTAACTCGCTCAGCTCCTCCTCGCTGACGAATCCGTCTCCGTTGGCATCAACATGTCGGAGGGCACGGCCGGCTCTCCAGCCGGGCGTCCTAGAGCCGAGGTATCGGAAAGCGTCCGTTAGCTCTTCCTTGCTGAGACGGCCGTCGCGATTAGCGTCGAATTTTTTGAAGATATTCCGCAACACCTCTTCAGTCGGGGGTATTTTCTTAGATTCGGTGGTGTACGAGAACGTTTCAATTACCGTTTTTTGAGGGGGAAGCTCAGCAGGCTTCAATTCGGTGTACTCTTCAATTACCGTTTTGTGAGGGGGAAGCTCAGCACGCTTCAATTCGGGGTGCCGGGGCGGCGACGACAAACGTAGACGAACCATTTTTGTGAGGGACCTCCAAGTATGTCTTGTACGTTAAGCACATGTACTGTATAGTCTGTATGTGCTTTATGATACTCTCTCTCTTATATATATATATATATATATAGGTTTCATTTGTGGCATTGATTTTTTTTGAAATGGGCGTTTATTTTATTTTTTATTCATAGAAGTTAATTGGTCTAAAACTTTTTTTTTTTTTACATGTTCATATAAGAGAAGAAAAAATAGAGATTCGAATTAGTAACATCCGCTTTATAAGGCGTAGTTCACAACTGATTGAACTACCCATTAAAAACTAATTTGTCTAAAACTTAATTAGAGTGTGTTCGACTTGTATTTTGTATGCTAATAATTAAGCATGCATTCTTAAACAAAATAGCAAAAATTGTTTCATTTGGAGTGCAATTAAAAAACATAAAAAGTTTTTACTGTTCTCACACATGCAAATACGCAAGAGAATGCATTTTTAAAAAATAATAATAATAAATAAATAAAAATGTATTATTTTAAACATGTTGCTTTAATCTTTAATTAATATTCTAATTATATTTTCTCTTAAGCGTGAGCTTAAACTATCCTTTTACACACATTATGTTGAATATTTTAATTAAAATGAAAAATGAATAAGAAAGACGTACATAGTTCATACTCAAAATTTTTAGCTTTTCTTAAAACAATAAAAAAAAAATATATATATTTTTAATATTATATTACATCATTACTTATTGTCAAAGTTGATAAAAAATTAAAAAATAATAATAATAATCTAATCGCTAAAAGACATATCGCATCATATAAATGTAGCATCTGCAAACTGGACCAAACATTTAGGACCCTTGACCAAATAGATAAGGATGAACTTTTACTTATCATTAGGAATTACCTTTTTCCTTATAATTAATTAATTAATGTCCTTTCTACTTTTTTTCTAATTTTTCGATGCATTTCCTGTTAAGGATTCTGTCTAGCTTCTCGTATGTATTATGTTGGGAGACAAAATATCTTCTAATGGGCTCATTTTATTTTACACTTATTTATAAATATGCCATCACCTACCCATTAACCTAATGACATATGTACACATCACTTTTAAATAAAAGAAATAAGGAGAATAGGATTTTTTTTTATTGCTCCCTATAGTCGATCTCTCTCTCACGCCTCCTCTCTTCTCGGAGGATCTCTCTTCCTCTCGCACGCATGCCTCTCTCTCATATTTTTTTCAATTACACACAGATTTATGGGTAATTAGAGGCAAATTTTTATTATTTTCTTACTCAAAAATAAAGACACTAGTAATTTAAGTATCAGAGAGTCTTCGACCTCAATCAAAGACCCTCTGACATTGTTTTTGTTTTACAGGAACTTCATTACAGTACAAAAAATCCTCCACAGCTTGGCTATCAAGAAAATTACTGGATAGCAAATTCTTGTACTTGAAAATGCTCCAACATATCATATATGGCTTTGATTCCCAACTCCAAAGTAGTGGCCATTGTAAGGGATTCGCTTTGAATGTGGTGGTTTGTTTGTTTTCCTTTTATCTTACTTGACAATCAAGACTTGAATATATATTACGCCACATCGATCGATCTAATTCTTTGATTATGATTTTTCACCATGGATGCGGTTGACTTCACTTTACATCATCAAAAACTAATCTTGCATCTGCAGATCGACTAATTTTTTATAGTCCTAATCTAAAGCTAAAAATAGAAAGGTAAGATTTACGAAATACACCATGCATATATATATATATATATATATATATATAGAGAGAGAGAGAGAGAGAGAGAGAGAGGCAGTGGAGGTGCATCTAATTAGGACCAGGATCCCCTCAAATTAGAGGGGATCTCAAATTTTCTCAAATTGGAGATCTAGACCGTTCATTTTCATTTAACGATCCAGATTTGTCCACTAAAAATAATTATTAAAATATAATTTATATTTAAAAAATAAATCAAAATGAAAATAATAAAAAAAATTTAAAAACATATGGGGTGGTTAGCCACACCAGGTGGTGGCCGGCCACCCTTGTTGACAGCCAAGGGGTGGCTCTAGGAAGCCACTCTCAACTGGCCCTTGGGGGTGGCTGATCCACCCCCAAGGGCCAAATCTAAAAAAAATAATTTTTTTTTGGCCATTGGGGGTGGCCGGACAACCCCCAAGGATTAAGGGGTAGCCGAAGCCACCCTTGGGCTGTTGACAGAGGTGGCCGGCCACCCATATGTTTTTAAATTTTTTATTTATTTTTTATTTTTTTCATTTTGATTTATTTTTAAAATATAAATAATATTTTAATAATTTATTTTAGTTAACAAATTTGGACCGTTGGATGAAAATGAATAGTCGGAATCTCCAATTGGAAAAAATTTGAGATTCCCTCTAATTCCAGGGGATTCTAGTCCATCTAATTATGGTTTTTGAAAATATACGCGCGCAAGTGATTTCAGCCATTAATCTCTTATGTGACCCCTACAATTGGAAGATAATTTTCATGTTCACGGCTAAGTGATTAGGCTTCTCCATTATATTAAAAACATGTTTAACTAATCACCTTAACCTTAATGTAATTAAAGAAGTAGTCTGCCTTAATCAAAAGGGTAATTAAGCATCCGTCTAATTATATATAGCATATATGATATATCCACAGCGATCTAATTATAGCAACCTTTTTGTGTTGCATCCATCAAAAGCATTATTATAGATCGAGCACGAGTGGACCAACCAAGAAGAAGAATATAACGTACGGCTGAAAACAAGTGATCAAAGAAAAACATGTAAATACAACATACTCTTTTATATATATATATATAACAAAACTAACGCACACATACAAGCACTGCATCCTCGATCTTGTACAAAAGGAGCAGGCCATCTTTTCGGTTCTACATCATAGAAGAAGCTGAAACATATATGGAGTAATCAACATGATATATGATCAGCTGACACTATATACTATTATATAATTAAGTCTACGTACATATATATAGATTATTGTTTACTAAACGGAATATCCATGTTTCTTAGCGTATTTCACGAGCTCGCTCAGCTCCTCCTCGCTGACAAATCCATCTCCGTTGCCATCAGCATGGTGGAGGACACGGCCGGCTCTCCAGCCGGGCATACGAGAGCCAAGGTGTCGGAAGGCGTCCTTTAGCTCTGCCTTGCTGAGACTGCCGTCACCATTAGCGTCGTATTTTTTGAAGATATCCCGTAACACCTCTTCAGTGGGGGGTATTTTCTTAACCATAGAAGTACGAACCATGTTATCAAAAAGGTAGCTGGGTATATGGGAACTCACAATGACCTTAAACAGTTTCAGAGACTTTTACTGGTATGATTTTGAGAGTGTTCAAGCATGGGGATTATATAGATGCTTCGTCTTTGGTTAAAGACCATTTTTTATTATGGGGATCAGATTATTCCAACTTATCTTGACCGGATAGTACTGTGTCTTAAGCATGCTACTGTATGTGCTTTATGATACTATATATATATATATATAGGTTTCATTTGTGGTATTGATTTTTTTGAAGTGGGCATTTATATTATTTGTGATTCATAGAGTTAAATATTTGTCTAAGACTTTGAGTTTGTTCAGCCATGTGATTTCACATGCTAAGCACGCATTTTAAACAAAATAGCAGAAATTATTGTGTTTGGGGTGGGTTTGAAAAAAAATAAAAGTTTAAAATATTAAAAAGAAAAAATTCAGCTTGTTAAATTTTTACTTGTTTCAAAAGCTTAAACCTGTAGAATGAGATGAATTTAATCATTTAATTTATATTCTATCATTTCTCATTATGTGTGAGCTGAAGCTTCATCCTAATAAGTGAAGCCAACACATACTAGCTAGAAATACTTATTTGAAATTGAGAGTGAATTGATCGAAGGAGACATGGTTATTCGAATTCAAGACCTCTGCTACCAAAAGCTTAATTAATTAATTTATAGAAAGAGATAAATTTAATAATTTAATTCATATTTTATTGCACGTATTCACACCATAGGCAAGAGAATGCATTTTGAAAAATCATATGATTTTAAATATCAAACCTTAATTTTTTACTCTTGCCTCGAAAACTATTCTCCTTCAATTTCCTGAAAAGGAGCAGTACTTTCGGTCATGAGTCAAATTCTTAGTAGCAGTACTGAGAAGACATGCATATTTGCATGTGATTATATTCTTTCTTCCAGGGCCCATATCAGCAAGTGGAAATGAAAGCATTTGGTAGAATTAATGTACTCCTCCCGTTATTGATTCTCCGATTCTCGATCTCTTTAACATCTGAGGTTCGTATTAATTAAGAGGGATCGAGTGACTCAGCTCAAAATCCACCATTGAATGAGGATATATATATCCTTTTCTTTTCCAGGAAGATGAACTAGAATCTTTTAATTATCACTGTCTCTGTCAGGCCAATTCCAATTGTTTCAACTGTACATTTCTATTGTGATATCATTATATCTAACAATATTTATATGATACCACAGGGAATAGTGGATAAATGCGTCCCTTAATTTATTACATGAATAAATGTGTAATTTTAAAGCTATGGGGTTTGGAATCTGTGACTCAAATGTGCCTAAGTATATACTAACTTTATGAGTAAGGCTACACAGCTTATACAAACCTCCCACTCCCACAGTTCTACTTTCATATTTTGTGACTTGTTCTTTTAAAAGTCATTATTAAATTTGAGATAAATTATTATTAAATTTTAATCAAATTGTACTTTTAAAAGCCTAATAGGAAAAACAGTTTCATTTTGAACCCTATAAATTTATTACTTTCCCTTTGCAAACCCAAAAAAAGTTTGTCTATTCTTCTCTCAACTCTCAACTCGATCTCCGCTGGCATTAAAAAATACGACACCTTAATCTATTGGAATGAAAATAAATAAATAAATAAAATCCTTGTTTGTGCTGTTGGGGGTTTACCTTTGTTGTCTTTTTGTGTATTTTCTCTTGTTCATCTTGCATTTCTGTTTTTTTGGTAATGTAGTCTTTATCTTATATATAAAAAAAAAAAAAGTGGTTGTGATGCATTTAATTAGGAATTAAATTAGTGTACAGGTCCTCGAACTTAGTGATTTTTTTTTTTTTTTTTTTTCAAATCGCTTCATGGATAGAGTTTACAAATTATTAAATTGCTCTTTTGAGAAAATCTCTAGCTATATTATTAATCAATTCCTCCGTACCATTTCGTTAGGGTTTTTATTGGAGAAATATATCACACAGACTAACTGAGACCACGTCAAAGACCACATTTTCTCTTTATATTACGTCGCTTAAAAAAAAACCATTAAAAAAAAAAAAAAAGCGAAAGAAAGAACAAAGCCTTAAAAACAAAAAAAAAGAAACGAAAAAAATGGTACTTGGGGTTGAATCCTCACCTCAGCTAGGAGGAAAGGTGACAGGAGAATAAAGTCTCACTTAAATTAAGCCTGTTTAAGATTGTGTTAATAAACTTAAAGGTGCTTTTAGTAATTAAAAAGCAATTCCAAGTTAAAATAAGTATGTTTGGTTAAAAAAAAAAAAAAAAATTGAGAAACACTTTTTTAACCTTTTGTTATAAAAATGCCCAAAACCGTATTTTGGAGAAAGCTTGCAAAATAATGTTTTTTCTGTAGACAAAAGCCATATTTTTTAATATAGTTCCAAACATACTCTTAAAGGGCCTATGTGTCAAGAAAATATGGGCATTAACAATATTGTTAGAGAGACCGCTTTTAACCTAGCCACAAAAAGCTTCTTTTTTTCTCTTGTCTCAAGCTCAGCTGCAACAGCTTAAGGAGGGCAAACCTTTTGGTTTTCCTCCTCCAATCATTTTTTCATGTTTTTTGCCCATTATCCTTATGAGCTTCTCTCTTCATGAGAGAACTCATTTTCTCTAGAGATTTCTCTAGATCTATCTATCGTCTATGACGATTTATTTCTAACCCTCACGAAACACTAGTCACAATGGATCATCTCCTCCCGCTCCACCCCTGCCATGGATCGTCTCCTCCATTGCTTCACTGGCTGAATCTGTGTAGGCTTGAAGATTGGCTTTTTCAAAGTCCGATCTCCTTCTCTCCATCATCTCCAGCCAGAAACGCACCTCTCCTCCACCATCACCAGTGTTCCAGTTTTCTAGCAAAGCTCTCTGTGGCCCCATCCGACCGCCACGCTCCGGGGGGTGGATCTAACGCGCCGGCGCATGGGTCCCACGCGCCGAGCAGCTTCTGCCAAAGCTTCCTCTGTTGCAGCTGCTATGTTGAGTTTTTTCCTATTATTTTGTGTAGCTTTCTATAATTTTCTGTTTGCTTAGTATTTAACCCGATCCAGTTGGGCTTCAGACTCTTTGTTTGTGAAGTGGATCTTTTTTTCTTTTTAGTTTCTTTTTGGAGACATTTTTTTCATTGTTACATTTCATCTAAATCTCCATTGCTTCTTAATTAGAAAGCCTGTTTAGATGTTTGATAAATGTATTCGTACTCCTGATGGTAGTATCTATCATATTGCACTGCAGCTTTTATTGGCTGCATTTGCAGATGACTTCCACTTTCACCTGTTTAGAGTGCTTGTCGTCTGTCTGGATTGAGTTAATTTGTTAAAGTTTGATTTTAGCTTTATGTCTAAGCTTTTAGCTTGGTGTCCTGTAACCTTTTTTCTGCTTTAATGGTTGTCGGTGTTAGAGAGAGATAGAACATTGCTCACAAGTGTGTGTCTACATATATATATATATATATATATTGTGATTGTTCTACTACTGTGATAAAGCCATAAAGGGGCTACATATCAATCAGGCAACTGCTTCCTTATTCCTCACATAAAAAGCAGCGCCTAAGATGAACGTACATCTATTACATAGTAAACCCGGATTTTAGGGCGTAGTCAATGAGGTGTTCCAATTCCTGATCTTGCATATTGATGAACCCATCCCCGTCGTTATCACCATGACGGAAGCCACGCTTAGTTCTAAACCAATTAGGCCAAGATGATTTAAGTTCTACGAAGGCTGCCTTCACCTCATCCCACGAAAGTTCTAAAACTTAAATATATATGTTCTAAACCATATATATTTAAGTTCTAAAACATTCTCAATCTTTTAGCAGTAACGTGGACGTAAACCTTTAAGTTCTAAACCATATATATAGATTATAGACCCCTCCCTCCCTCTCTCTCTCTCTCTCACATTCCGCAATAAGCATCTAATAATTTAGAGATAATATATGCAAATTGTTGGATGGGTGGGGTAGTATTTTAAGATTCTTTTGTTTCAACTTTTTGGTCGGTCATGGTAGTGGAAGTTTGCATGATGCTTTCTTGGTCTTTCAACAACATAGCATTAGAATCGAGCACGTACGCCTCAAATTGGGAGTGTTTTGGAGACATTTTGCTTTTTAATTTTTCCGTCAGAAAAGACTGGCTAACAGGTGGGTAAAATTGTCAACGTCAAAAATATCGGGAGGTTGATTGCCACTTTTTAAACATTTTAGGCAAGATTAAAAGAAGGGGTCCAATTTTGAGGAAGTAAAAGGTATTTTCATTCAATATATATTTTAACATTCGCTCTATTTCATGTAAATACAACATCCTAGATCTTTTATATATAACAAAACTAGCTAACCGCTTTTTGGTTCTACATCATATATAGAAGAAGCTGAAGTTAACTTGTAGTAACATGATCTCACACTACATACTATTATAATTAAACGGAATATCCATGTTTCTGACAATAGGCAAGATAGTAAAAATTTTTTTTTAAAAAAAAAAAAATCTACGATTTTACTCTTGCCTTGAAAAGCAATCCCCTTCAATTTCCTGAAAAGGAACAGTACTTTCCCATGATTCAAATTCTTAGTGGGAGTACTGAAAAGGTATATATGCATGCATGCATGCATGTGGTTATATTCTTTCTTCCAGGGCCCATATCAGCAAGTGGAAATGAAAGCAATTGGTAGTACGTAGTACTCCTCCCGTTATGATTCTCCGATCCGATCCTCTTTAACAATCTGAGGTTCGCATTAAGAGGGAGTGACTCCAAGAGAAGATTGGTCTGAATCAAAATCCACCAATAAATCAGGATATATCCTTTTCTTTTCCAGGAAGATGAACTGGAATCTTTTAATTAATTAATGATCACAGCAATATATATATATTGTGATCGATGGATATCTTGAAATCTTTATACGATACCAGAGTGAATGGATAAATGCGTACCATTATTACAAATTTGCATATGCTACATACATGAATAAACTACTGTGTAATTTTAAAGCGATATATGGGGTTTGGAATCTGAGTCAAATGTGCCAAAGTAGACCCTAATTAATTTTATGAGTAATATATGCTACACAGCCTATACAAACTCCTACTCATACTCTTACACTTTCACTCTCATATTTTTAGACTTATTTTTAAGAATCACCATTAAATTTGAGATAAACTATTATTAAATTTGTATCAAATAGTAATTTTAAAAGCTAAATAGAAAAAACGGTGTCATTTTGAACCCTGAAAATTTATTGCTTTCCCTCTACAAACCCTAAATCACTTCCTCCCCTTTTTTTTGCAATGTTCATCCGTTCCTCAATCTCTCAACTCTCAACTCTCTGCGGGCATTACAATACGACGACACCATAATCTATTGGAATGAAGAAAAAAAAAAAAAAAAAGGCCCTTGTTTGTGCTATTGAGGTACTTTACCTTTGTCTTTTTGTGTATTTTCTCTTGTTCACCTTGTATTTCTGTTTTTTTTTTTTTTTTTTGGTAATGTATTCTTTATCTTACAGAAGGGAGTGATTTGTGTAATACATACCAACTTGATCTTGTTGCCCCGGGCGAGGGAGTGATTTAATAATGGGGATTAATTATCTCGAAGAATAATTTGATGAACCCTAAGGAATGATTTGAAAATAATCTAAACCCCATAATTAATCTCTACAATATATAATTTTTTCCCATTATATTTTGAGATTGGATGTCATTAATTAACTCTCTTTTCCGAAATCCAAATTATAGTTTGCCTTGGTGAATTGGAGTAGGTATGTGGTAATAATGGAAATTAACCAAGACCTACAACCATCCGTGAGATTATTATATATATATATAGGCCTAGCTAGTAAATTAAGTACAAGATTCAAAAACAGTCAGAGAAAGAAATTAAAGAGAAATATATATAGATTCAGATTGTTCAACTCTTACAAAAGGGGCTGCATGCATCGGGCACCTGCTTAATTCCTTATTCATCACACAAAAAACAGCGGCTAACGTTGTCACACATATATAACAGCACACCTTTTGCAATTACATGAGTTACAATATCTATTTAGTAGTAATGCCGCATTTTAGGGCGTAGTCAACGAGGTGTTCCAACTCTTGATCTTGCATATTGATGTACCCATCATCGTTATTATCACCATAACGGAAGCCTTGCTCAGTTCTAAACCGAGGCCAAGATGATTCAAGTTCGACGAAGGCCGCCTTCACCTCATCCCACGAAAGTTTGCCATTGTTGTCTTTGTCGTGCTTCTTGAACATCTTCGTTATCTGATCTTTGTTGAAGGGAACCTCAACACCCTTTCCGATATTCGTCACTCCCACACGAACCATTTTCTGAGTGAATTAGGGTTTTGCAACAAGTAAAGCTTAAGTTCTCGCTTGCTCGATCGGTGGTGAGGTTTATAAGGCAACCATTGACCATATATATACACCTCTCTCTCTCTCTCTCTCTCTCTCGTTATCTAAGTCTCCAATTGAAAATAAAGGAAGATTCCGCAATCGGCATCTAATAATTTAGAGATAATATATGCAAATTGTTGGATGGGTGGGGTAGCATTTTAAAATTCTTTTGTTTCAACTTTTTGGTCGGTCATGGTAGTGGAAGTTTTTATAGTTGTATGCAGATTCCCGTCAAATATTTCGGATAAAATTAAAACAAGTTAAATTCTACTTCTTTGTAGTGCCTTCTCTTCATCATTCTCAAGACTCTCTTCTTTTAATTACCAGGCCATGCATCTTAGAAAGAAGGGAATAAAAGGCAATTAAGATATATTACCCTAATTGGCTTGGCAATTGGCTTGAATCAGAGTGGCATGGTTGTAATTTTTTAATGGTGATCATTCTCCATCCATGCATGAACATAATTTTCAATGATGCTTTCTTAATCAATATTTTATTATTATTATTATTATTATTTTTTATTATTATTAATTAGCAAATAAATGTAGTGAATTTCACTAGCAGCAACACTCTACGCATCAAATACATGAAAATAAGACCTGATGTGGCTAACATAAAATTAAAGGACTAATTGTATTTTTATTTTAAATTAAAATATCCGTGATTTATAATTATTATAAGGACTAACTTCACTTACCCCTGAAATGTCACGCATTTTGCAAACACCCCACAAAGTTTAAAAACTCTCGATCACTTTATTGTATCAATCTTTTGATTTTCTCCAATTACCCGCATCCGTTAAGATTTTCTGTTAAATCCTAACAAAGGAGTATGAAATTCTTAAAATACCCTCATTTTCTATTAAAAATACTTTTAAAAAAAAAAAAAAAAAAAAAAAAAAACAACTCTCTTGACCCGTGGGTTCACGTGAATCTAACCCACCCCTTGTGACCCATGGGTCATATTATTATTATTATTATTAAAAAGGGACCCATTGTGGGTAACGAGGACCACTTTTTTTTAATATAATAATGATAATAATAATTTTTTATTTGAAATTTTAAAAAATTTTAGGCGTATAAAGGTTTTTTTACCCATTCTATCGTTTGATTAACCCCAATCTCTAATGAAATAAAGCAATTGAAAAAAATCAAAAAATTGATACACAAAAGTGAAAGTTTTTAAACTTTGAACAGGTATTTACAAAAGATGCGTACGGGACATTTCAGGGGTAATTAAATTACCCTTATTATAAATACAACAAAATCATAATTTATATAAATAATAATAATCCATTTTCACATTATCAAGAGGTGCATTAATTACACATTATCGACTTAATTAAGCCTAAAAAGACGAGAAAGTCGCCTCTTTCATTTCTTGATCACATGAAAAGCTGCAACTTATTACAAACTGACACATGCACTCACATACATATAAAGACAACACTAGCACACCATATGTACTAGACAAGATTTATATTCGGTTTTTTTATCTATTTAAAATTGATGTAGCTCTTAAAATTATAATTAGATTTGTAACAAGTAAATTTTAAATTTTAATCTAATGATAATTTAAAAGTCATATCAGTTTTAAAAAGATATAAAAGAGACATCAAAATAACATTTAGCATTACTCTCTAGCTAGGCAATGGTGTACCTGCATTTTAGGGCGTAGTCAGCAAGCTTTTTCAACTCCTCCTTTTCAATGTAGCCGTGGTGGTCGGAATCAGCATGAAGAAGTGCCTGCACAGCCCTACAAGAATCCCAACGCGATCCAAGATATCTGAAAGCTGCCTTGAGCTCCTTCCATGAAAGTTTTCCGTCCCCATTCGAGTCATGACTCCTGAAAATATTCATTAGCTGCTCCTCAGTGAAGGGAATACGGACTACAGGTTTAAACATCATAACTTCCTTATGCATTTTGTCGGGAAATTTGAGTGCTAGATAGCTAGGGCAACTTAAGTACCCTTGCGTTCCACAATATTGCACGTTAGAGAGTAGCAATTATATATAGATAGAGATGCGTCTAGCTCCCATATCTTTTAACCTTTATTCTCCAATTATAATTATATATATATATATATATATATATATATATATATATATATATATATATATATATATATATATACTTTCGTTTATTGTTGAGTTCTATGCATGAATCATATATATGATTCCATTTTCTGTGAATTTGATCCATGAAATACACGTGTAACTGAATGCATTTGATAACATTTCTATAACTTCCACTAAAAAAATTCTTAGAAATTTAGTCTGCCACGTCTTTATAGTAAAATAGTAGTAATCATTCGAGTAACATTATTCTTCACACATGTTTATCACACTCATGTTATGCCGGCGGACATATATAATGTATTTTAAGTAACTCGCACTTTTGTTTTTTTAAATGACTAATATGAAAAGTCACTTAAAATAAGTTATGTAAAACGTAGTAGAAGACTAAGGTAACTAATCAAAGAGCAAAGTTTTTTATTCTGCAAAAAGAAGTGTCTTCGTCTTCGTCTTCTACCCAGAAGATAAAATAAGCTTACATGCTAAAAGAAAGATAAAACTCTGAGTATTTGAGAGAAAATTTCCTGATTTGATAATAATTCAATTGATGATCAATTGTATATAATAAGCTAACCTATTTATAGAAGAGAAATACTTGTAGAGAAAGCAAACATAATCCTAGTAGCAATAGTAAACCTAATCCTAATAAGAAAATTAAGAAAAATAATTAAAGCAAATCTAACCATATTAAGGAAAAGAAATAAAGTCCTAATAAAATAAAATAAAATCATCATATAAAATTCGCAATCAGTGAGAATTATGACAATATTTCATTTTGTACTTCCATTATCTGAGAACAGGTATATATCAAGCGCTACTCTAATATTATTTTTGATATTTTTGATATATATATATATTTTTACCAAAAATATAAATAAATATCGTCCTAGATGACGTTTCCTCACTCTCCCGTCAATAAGTGCGTAAATTATCATTACTTGGACTTGATAATGATTCATGGGCCCCGAGAGAGCATTTGATGCTTGTTTTACTCCATCAAAAAGTTCTTAATGGTTTTCTAGAATCATATAATGTTAAGAGTCATTAACACGACTGACGGGTAAATTAATTAAAGACCATATATATGCACGGAAAATGATCGATGATCCAATCTTGGATTGAAAAAAAGAACATGCCGGGACAGTGAATATATGGGGAATATTAACTACACCTAGCTAGCTCCCAAAATAATATTTAATATTGCTATTCACACAGGCAGTGAATTTTAAAACATCTTCTAGAGTATATATATATAATGAGTGTACCCCGGCCCCATGTGTATGCTTTTAGCTTTTATTGTTGGGTTTTTTTTTTTTTTTTGTTAATTTGATGGGTTTGAGTTCATTAATTTATATGGCATTTTTTTTTTTCAATTATTAGTCGTAATATAATAGCTATATTGAAATTTTAACAAAAATATTATTCTTTTAAGAAAATTTTGTAGACATATAACTTTTGTTATTTTATTTTATATAAACACACGCACCCACATACAAAGAGAGATCGACTGTATGCATATATCTATGTTTTTATGTACTACATATATATAAAGTCATTCCTCCGTAAAAATCTCTAAAAAAATGTAAGACAACTTTTAAGGTTAAATATATATAAAAAAAGATTATATTCGCAGGAGACGTAATTAGGTTGATGCAGTGGAATTTGGGTTGACGGAAGATGTTCGTCGTCACTTCTCAAGATTGGGATAATGTAAGCAGAATGAGTATCAAGAAAGTGGTCTGCCACCCATGCACTATAGATCGACCATTCATGACCAAGAAAATATCTAAGCATAATATCTAGTAATTAAACAAATAATATCCATGCAAGGCTCAATTTGAGTGGAATCATTATTCGTCCCAACGGGACTAATTAAGCAGTTTCGTTTTATTTTGCTTAATTTTCAAGTAGGGTTTAGTCTTATTTTTCTATATAAAACTTGCTTAATTAGGACGGGTTAGGCCACAACCTTATGTTATATTCAATTCTTCAATCTTCAATAAGAAACACTCAAATTATCTTGCCTTAATTCCTTAATTGTGCCATTGATTTTGGGAAAAGTATAAGTTTTGTGCGTGCTAATTATGTGACCCACTACACATCGTGCTGAATGCATAAGTTGGTATTAGAGTCCAATGTTTATTTCCTAACTATCATGGTGCGAAGAGGAGTACGTGAAGGAGGAAACATACATGCAACTATATATTGGTGATGTGTATCCGCGCAGAGAGGCAACACATGATGATTAATTGACGGCATGTTTTCAACTATTGGAGGAGCGAGTTGATTGGTTTGATGATTAGTTGAAGCAGTGTGAAGATCAAATTGGTGCACAACTTGAGGTGCTTACCGAACAATTTCCTGCCATGGGCGGTGCTAAGCCATAAACCAAATTCACATTTTGCAGAGGAGGGTGACAAGTGTATTGTTGAAGAGGCACGATTTCAATTGGAAGTAATTAAGGTAGCTTGATGCGCCAGGTCATCAGTTGCACGCTTCCTTGAATGTTGTTAGCAAGCATCAAATTTATCTACCAAATTAAAATTCATCTCATACGGACAGTGGCGGAGCCAGACAATTTATATTGGGAGTGCTCCTAAAAAAATTTTTTTGGCGTACTAAAAATTTTCTCCACCCTAAAAATTTGGTAATTCTCACAATACATACATCACAAAAAAATATCTATAAAAGTTCATAAATATGTGCTCAAATTGATTTATTATAAATATAATATATCGGCACTATATCAAAAAAACAGAAATTAATTTTTTTTTTTTTTTTTTAAAAAAAAAAGTGTCTAAAACTACACTTTATGGTCTATTAAAAATACAAAATTATCAAGTATCGAATGTTTGAGATAGAAAGAACGAAAGAGAGTGAGTCCTTGACTTTAATTAGGGGTGCCGTGTCTTTGGTAGGTAAAAAGAAATATATATATAAAATTTTGAGGGTGAAAAAATTAAAATTAAAAATCACGGCACCCCCAAAGATGTACGTGGCTCCGCCACATACGGAGGAGGATGATGAAATTGTTGAGGAATAATTTTCAAATGATCAAGCCTTTCCACCGATATACGACATCTATCTAGATAAAGAGGATCTATTAGAAGTAGTAATCTTTCGGTTGACCGTAAAATTTGTCGAGGAGAATGATGTTTATTATGTGTTTGACGAAAGCCTAAAGAGTGAAGTATTTGAGTTAGGTCTTGAGGAAATTAGTTTTGTTGATTTTATTGGGATTGAAAATTTTGGTTTGAGTTCTCCTAATAGTAATTTTAATGTTAGTTTGTACATGATGGAGGAAATTTTATTTTTAGAGAGGAAGAAATAATTAATTCTTTTTTGCAAGATTTTTATGGAGATAGAGTTTGAGAAGATAAATAAATGAAGTATGAAACTTCAGTTATCTCAAGTTGGTGTGAAGAATGTCAGAACTATCCAGAGTCATGTTGTGATTAGCTGTGTGGAATTGCTTTTTATGTATCAAGTTGTGTTGCTATATATTAAGGAGGACAGGACAAGGTTAATTAATTGGACATCCAAAAGATCGAAATATCTAACAACAACCACTAACATTCATTTGCTAGCCTGTTGAAGCTTGGTTGAACATGGCCGGGCTTTTATTGCAAGGTTCCATTCGAACGCAACTCAACAGTTTCATTTTATTTTGCTTTTCAAGTACGGCTTGGACTTGTTTTTCTTTATAGTCTCACTTAAGACGGCTTAGGTTGCCGCTTATGTAATATGTTCTTTAGCTTTCAATAAATAAATAAAAAAGAGGTTTTTTATTATTATTATTATTTTTTATCTCTTGCCTCAATTCCTTGTTTGTGTCTTGGTTTTAGGAAACATTGTGAGTTTTGTATGTATGAGAGAGAGAGAGAGAGAGAGAGGTGATTCAGCTAAAAAAGCTGTTATATTCTAGTTGGTGATAGTTCATAAATACTGCGATAGACACTATAAAAAAAAAATAATAATAAAAAAAAATAAAAAAAAGTCTAACAACGCTTGAAATAGAGGCATTTTAATAAAACGTATTCATATGGGGACGTTTTACTGTGCAAACAATTATGCTTGTACAATAAAATGCCCATTTTTTTACTGTGCAAACGTCCCACTAAAAAAGTAGGCCCTTTCGTTTCTCGATCACAAGAAAAGCTGCGACTTAATTACAAGAAGAAGAAAAAGAAAAGGACAAACACTAGACCCATGTATAGTACTCGCTAGATCATAGCAAGAAGATCGAAGATCTAGCTAGCCAATGGTGTACCCGCGTTGTAGGGCGTAGTCAACAAGCTTTTTCAACTCCTCCTTCTCAACGTAGCCATCGTGGTTGGAGTCTGCATGAAGAAGTGCCAGCACAGCCCTATAAGAATCCCAACGCGATCCAAGATACCCGAATGCTGCCTTGAGCTCCTTCCACGAAAGTTTTCCGTCTCCATTCAAGTCTTGTTTCTTGAAAATATTCATTATCTGCTCCTCAGTGAAGGGAACACGGGCAGGTTTAAATACCCTAACTTCACTACGCATTTTCTCAGCGAATTTGAATGGCTTAGCTTCTGGGGCAACTTATGTCACTTGCACTGCAATGAGGTTACAGAGCTGCAACCAATGATATATATAGAGAGAGAGAGAGAGATATATATATATATATATGTGGCTCCCACATGTCTTTTAACCTTTATTCTGATTTTTAGTTCTACCTATTTAATCTTTAATTATTCTCAAATTATAAATATATGTTTTCATGATACAAGAGAGAAGTATTAATTAGGCACTACAAATTTTATTAGAAAACTAATTAGAAACCAATATAATTTGATTTTTATTGTCACGACATTCAGTTATATGACAGTTGTATTTAAATCTACTAAACAACATTACTATAACACAATTGGAGCCAAATCTATTAACTTAAGGTTTTGAAATTAGTGATGTGTCTTAATATATTATATATATTATCATCTCATTGAAAGAGCTCCTTAAAAAAATAATCTCCCCAAAGACCCCAACACATCATATATAATCACATCAATTTGTGCTGTCTATAATATTATGTATCATTACTCTCCCATCAATTGTGTAAATCAGGACTTGATAAAGGCCCCAAGCTAGAGAAGCGGACAAGGATTTTCTCCATTTAACTTGAAATAGAGATGAATAATTTTATAGCTAATATTTTATTTTAGTTGCATGTTGCGAAAAGGCTTAATTATCACCTCCCCCCCCCCCCCCAAATATGAGTTGATGCTTGTTTTAATCGGTCAAAAAGTTTTCAAGGGTTTCTAGGCCATGGAAAATGATCGATGATCTAATATGCATTCCTGGATGGAATCTCCGGAGAAAGGTTCTAGTAGTGAACCCCACGATCGAAAATTGCTTGACCCAAAAGCAATATATTCCCTGATATATATATAGGCCATTAACGATATTATTCGTGGATCGTGGTGCTTCAAAGGATTAAAGTTTGGGTCTTCGATCCAAAGCATCTGAAAAAGATCGAGAACATGCATGGGACAGCGCGCGCGCGGGGACGGGGAATATGATCAATATATAAATGGGTATGTTGGTCGGGGGTAAAAGCTACATACGAGCCTACGATCGAGCTTGAGGGTATTAAATTGGATTGACGCGAATCAGAATCCACGGCTACTTTTTCTTTTTCCTTAAATGTGTGGGGGTGTGTTAATATCCTGGACACAAATTTTCTCCAAATTGGTTAGGAAAAGATTTCCTCCGATAAGTAACAAATATCATTCAACATTTTTTTGTTTCTAAAAAATTAATGTATAGATTCTTAAATTAGTGAAATGACAATAAATAATTATTAAAATATTAAAAAAAATGTGAAAAATGACACTTGTCACTTATTAAAATAGGAGAGAAAATTTCTGTCCTTTTGGATAAGCCCCGGTAGTGGTACCAACTGTTTGATCTCGGGGACCCAAGCAAAGGTGTCAACCTTTCTCTGCTGGTTTAGGGTCGGCTGAACATGTTGGAGATCAAGTGACCACTTTCCTTTCATTTATTATATTGTAAAATTTGTAAAAAATACAACACTGAGTAATTTTTCACGCCCAAGTATATAATTGGTACTGTTATGCATGTTCTTCTTTTAAACTGTCTTAAATGTTTTAGGGCTTAACTTTCTGCGTTTGATAAGCTCTATAGTTTTTGACGTGTTGGTTAGGTATTTAATTAATAATGGTATTAAAGCAAACACCACTTCATGTGTTTGAATTACGGAGGGCGTGGCTTATAAAACCGCTACTTGATGCCTAAGTGAAGCAGCCATAAAAGTGAAAATGATCTCAGTGGGCCCTAATTTAGGGTATAAGCATTAGATTGAGCTAGCCTAATATGTGAGTCAGATATGACTACATTGTGCTCTTATTAATAATTAATTTGACTGTGTATGAGGCTTTATTTATTGAGCTTACAAATTATTTGAATAATTGAAAATGTCAAAAGATTTTTATCCTTATCATATATTATAAACACCGAGTCCAAATTTTGTCTGTGTCATTTACCTTACATTTTAATTAAATATCTCACGAAACCTTCTTTACTAAAAAGGAGTTCAGGCCAATGATTTGACTCACAGATATTAGTATACTCAACTATTAGAGAGATTAAGAAATATCCAATCTTTTTCCCCAAAAAAAGAAAATGCAAATTGTGTACATGAGAACATGCATGAGATTCAACTTAATTCACAGCCAAGTTCTAAGCTTGGAATTACATGCTACAAGCAGGTTTACATTTGTGTTCTGCATCTAGAAGTACAATACCATCATACTACAAACTTAACGGTACAAAAGCGAGTCTGTGGTATATATATATAATATTTAAAGGTTTTAGTTAACCGTATAACCATGTTTCAAAGCATATCTTACAAGGTTTTCCAGCTCGGGCTCGCTGATGTATCCATCTCCATTTCTGTCAGCATGGCAAAGTGCTCGAAAAGCTCGCCAGCCAGGGGCCGACGAACCAAGGCTGCAGAAGGCATTTCTAAGCTCTTGCCGGCTTAGTTGCCCGTCTCCGTTTGCGTCAAAGCGCCTAAACATACCCATCAACTGCGCTTCTGTGTATGGCACGGGTACGGTCTTGGTCTTGGCCACTGTCTTAGGGCAACCGTTTGCCACATTTTTTTGGCAAATTGTTGGAAGATGCCACATATTAATTTGGTGTTTGAAAGGAGGAAGAGCTATAATAATAAGGGTACGTACTCTTCTAGCTAGCTACTTGGCTTTGTTCTGTATGAGGAAACATAAATTAGTGGGTGTTTATATATATAGAGCTAGCCTAATCACCAAATCTTTTTCCTGTTCATATATCTTCAATTATTCAAACCCAAAGTTGAGCAAAAGGAAAGAAAAGAAGGAATAATCTAAGGCATGTTATCGAGTATATATGGGAAGAAAGAGAAGAAAAACATGCATTTAGGTGGACGTGGCACTTTTAGATGCATGGGAACTATTCCCCAAGCTGATTGATCAGAATCACAGAAAAAGAAAAGAAAAGGAAGATACTTTGTAAAAGTGTGAGCCAACTTCTTCAATTCACTTAATAATGAGAGTTGGATCGATCCCTTGAGCCACATGGTTTTGTGCGCTTATATAATTATAATTAATGAGAATTATATATTTACCGGAGACGATAGCTCAAGACTTGGTCAATTTGACGCAATTAGGTTGATGCGGTGGAATTTAATTGGGATGACGCGAGAGGCTCGTCGTCACTCGGATAATGTAAGCAGAGATGAGTATCTAGATAGTGGCCGGTCTGCCCGTGCACCACTTTAGACCATTTACCAAGGAAATATCTAAGCATAATATCTAGTAATTAATCAAATAATTAATATCCATCGAAGTATTAATTCTTTTATATATATATATATATATATATATATATATATATATATCGTAGTATTATTACCTAACCCACTTTTTTATTTTCGAAGCAAATACAACAAAACACTAGAAATTAAGGAACCAAAGAAGAAATAAGAAAACAAACCCTAACTAGTGATCAACTGAAGGATCATTATATATTGAGTAATAATATTGTTACACGCACTCCCACTTTTTCATACCTATTTTTAAACTCCCTTAAGTAGTTTTTAAAATTATTATTGAATTAAATTTTATATTTTTTTAAAATATAATAGTAATTTTAAAAGTCACTTAATAATATTTAAATAAAATAGTAAAAATATGTACATAGCTAAAATAGAGAACGGGATTATGGCACTTTGAAAAAATGGATGGTAATTTTTTTTTTTTTTTTTTTTAAATGCGAATTTTTTACTTAAATATATGGGACAAATTTACTGCTCAGTAAAATATATGTAAATGCTCTAACGGAAAGTAGACTCGAGCCAAACCTATCGACTTTTGTGAATAAAACAAAAATTAGCGTAGAACCTTAGCCTCCATATATATATACTTTATTATCTGAAATTTTCCACCTAGCTATCTCCAATGGACCAATGGTATCATATACCTCCTTTTTTCCATATTGTTGATTTGGCCAAAAGATGAGAAGGAATATATCTCCCACGCACGTGTATTATTCTTCACAAAGCAGGAACAACTCCTCCCCCTCACCCGCCACCGAAAAAGATCGATCGAGACTTGAAAGGAATATATTTTGGTGATTATGAAAGCCTGCATGTGGCAAAAGAGAAACTCATAGGCTTCACCTAGCTCTATAAACTTATCAGAATCTAAGATATTTTTAAGAAACTGTTTATGTCATGCATTGAAACGCCCCCTATTACTTGATACATAATATTGAAACCTATATATCATTGAATTTGTTATATATAGACCATATTGGAATATTGGTTTGTTTCAACCTGTTTAATTTTGTCTCGATTTCACCCCAGCTAGCAATTAATAGACTTGTATATGTTCAATAAGATTTTTGTTCTCTTTTTTAAAAAAAAAAATAAAAATAAAAAATTGATTTCAGAACAAAAACATTAACATATAATTAAAAATACAAAAATAATTTTCACATTTATATCACGTCACTTCACTTTTTCAAACGAAAACAAAAATAAGACCCTCAAATTAACAATCGTACCCGAGAAGAGAGAATCTTTAATTATGTCACAGAGTATTTAATAAGTTTCAAGAGATCTAGAATAGCTTCAATATATGCATGCATGGCTGAAAGAACACAAGTTGAACAAGGTTGGTTCTTTGGAGGTGGAGGTGGCAGAGATCGACTAGTCCGAGAAATATTCAGGGAATTATTACACCAGGAAGAGAGAATTTATTATTATATAAAAGCTTGTATTACAAATCCAGGGATCCACGGACTCACACGTCGGAATTAAACACCGCACAAGACAGAAGAAAGAAACCGGGCAGGGGGAGAGAAAGAAGAAGAAGAAGAAGAAAAAAAAAAGTTACACAAACTTGTTCATTTATTATATATCTTCCCATCTTCCAGTAATGGGTATATATATATATATATATATATATATATATATATATATATGAATATCTAATGGCGGTGAGAGTATCTAACGGTGCTGAGAGTTGAAGTGTATTTGACAAGCTCAGCCATCTCCTTCTTGCTGATGTATCCATCTTCGTTGGCATCCGCATGCCAAAGAGCTGATATGGCTCGCAAGTTGGGGAACTCGACACCCAGATCGCCCAAAGCCTTTTTAAGCTCTTGTTTGTTAAGGTAGCCGTCTTTGTCGGTGTCACAGCGCTCAAAGATTAATTTCATCTGCTCTTCACTATTTGCAGCGCCCCTCATCTGTCTCTTGGACCTAGTGCGACTCATTTTCGGGCTGGAATTTGGCTGCTATAACACTTTGCTTTTCCTCTCTAATGCATTCATGCACATAGGTTTATATAGAAATATCAGGCGGCTCCATTTGGTATCGGTGCATTTTATTCATTTATTTATTGATCGAGTGCTTTTATTTACTACCTACATCTTTGACTAGAAATCCTTAACATATTAAATGATCATTTAATTAGTTAATGATTTATTTGTCGAATATATCTTCTTAATCATTTTATCAATTATAATAAACTCGAACATCAATCTATATAAAAATAAATAAAAATTATAGTATTTATTTTATTTGCTTTCGTCGAGATGAATATAAACTAAATGACGTGCTAGCTAGCAAATTAGCAATGTTAGCTGTTCGAATAGAATATTATAGGCAGTTTCGAATTCTTATTACTTCTTTTTTCGACCACTTTGCAGATTCTACAATATTTATATGATGTGATGTTTTTCACAATTAGAATTATTAAAATTTGCAATTTAATGTGAATACATAAGGAGGAACGTACTAGCTAGATAAGGAGGAAGAAAGAGCTGCTCACCAAAAAAAAAAGGGAACAAAAAGTTGAAGACTGATATATATATAGGAATAACCTTTTCTTTTCTTTTTTCCTTAACCTAGCTAGGCTAGCTTTCTCCTTATTCTAATTTTTCGATGGATTTCCATGTTATGGATTCTCTGTTATCGTATGGCTTTGGATGATGGGACATTTTCCATCACGTGAGAAATAAATACTACTACTTCTACATGTTCTGTAACTTTGACTCTAGACTCAAGTGGATGCTTTTAACTTTGGAAATTAAGCGCACGGCTACAAGCCTACATCTTAATCTTATTCAATCCATTATATTTGTGTTATAAATAACCCTTTTTATATAGAAAGTAAGTAGGCGATGGGGAAGCTAAGAAAAGTAGAGATTTGATCACAGAAAAAATAAAAAATAAATAAGACATCAACACAATATAAAAAAAAAAAAAAATTAAAAAATTAAAAAAAATCATATATTCTACATTACAAAACAACACGATTTATTTATTATTTTTCTCACATAGAATAGAATAGATCATTGAAAATTCTCTAGACTGGTTAGACCGTCAAAAGTACTCCAAACGTAATTAATTAACTATTATCTCTAGTTAAATAAGAACTCCGAGTAAACTAATTATTTTAAATTTTACAATGTCCCTCGATAGGGCTGGGCGCGGATCAGGGCGGGCCGGGTATTGCCCATATCTGGAACCTGCCCCGCAACATGCGGGTTTGAAAATTGTAACCCGTCACCCGGGTACATTTGATTTTATCCATTGGGTATTGGGTATATAGAGCGGGTGAGAACGAGGTGGGTTTTGCGGGTTTTGTGGGGCGGGTTCGGGTATTATGTTAATGACATTTTGTAATTTTTCATTGGTCTTATCGGATCTGGCTTAGGTGCAGTAGTGCAAAACTACCGCACCATGCAATAGCCCAAAACGACCTAGTTTGGGGTCGTTTTGGGCAATAAAAAACTATTTTTTTTTAAGTAATAATATAATATTTATTAAATATTAAAAAAAATCAATAATTAAAAAATAAAAATGTTAAAAAACTAAAAATATTAAAAAAAAGTAAAAGAAAAAGAAAAAGAAAAAATGAAAAGGGTGGCTCTAGCCACTCCCTTGGCCTTTTGGGGGTGGACGAACCACCCCCATGGCTAAGGGGGTAGTTCGGCCAACCCCAAAAGGCTAAAAAAAAAAAAAAAAAAGTTTGGGTTTTGGCCCTTAATTTGGGGGTGGTCGGGTGGCTGGACCACCCCCTTGGCCATGGGCCGGGGGTGGTTCGTCCACCCCCAAACCGGCCATGGGGCTGGCTCTAGCCACTCCATTTTGGCCCCCAGCCACTCTTTTCAATTTTTTTTTTCTCTCTTCTATTTTTTTTTTTTTAATATTTTTATTTTTCTTTGAAAAAAATAGTCTTTTATTGCCCAAAATGACCCCAAACTGGGTCGTTTTGGGCTAGCTACTGCATGGTGTGGTAGTTTTGCACTACAACACCTAAGCTAGATCCGGTCTTATAATCTGTAGATCTGTGTCATCAAGAAGCAAAAAAAAAAAAAAAAAACAAACCAGCCAAGGAAGAAGAGGAAAAAAAAAAGAGCAAAAATACCTCACTTGGAATCAATAACAGAAGGGGAACAAGGGAAAAAACTCACAAGGAGTCAAGTAAGAGAGACAAGCTCCCTAGAGAAGCGAAAAAAATTCGCAGGAAAAAATCTTATCATTTATTACCTTGTTTCTTGAGGAGAAGACGTTTGAAGGCGGCTAGGTCTTGAGGAGAAGACGTCTGAAAGCAAAAGAAGTAGGGTTTTTCGTATTTATTTGGCTCTTAGCGGGCGGACTGCAGGTACCGTCCAAAAATTTTCCAACCCAAAACCCTCTCCACCCCGTCTCTGTTGGAAGAAATCCAATCCGTTTCTGTTGGAAGTCCCACATTGTCTGGGTATTAAGGAGATTGTCCATTAATAAGGTGAGGGAAAACCTCAACTCCAGAGCTAGCTTTTGGGTTGAGTAGGCCCAAGACCCATTTCTAACATGGTATCAAAGCCTAACCCAATTAATTGGCTGTGGCCCACCGTCACCCATTGTCGCACGTGTTGGCTTGGATGTCCTCCCGCCACACGTGAGGGGGCGTGTTGGAAGTCCCACATTGCCTGGGTATTAAGGAGATTGTCCATTAATAAGGTGAGGGAAAACCTCAACTCTTGAGCTAGCTTTTGGGTTGAGTAGGCCCAAGACCCATTTCTAACATGGTATCAAAGCCTAACCCAATTAATTGGCTGTGGCCCACCGTCACCCATTGTCGCACGTGTTGGCTTGGATGTCCTCCCGCCACACGTGAGGGGGCGTGTTGGAAGTCCCACATTGCCTGGGTATTAAGGAGATTGTCCATTAATAAGGTGAGGGAAAACCTCAACTCTTGAGCTAGCTTTTGGGTTGAGTAGGCCCAAGACCCATTTCTAACAGTTTCCGTAAAAAAAAAAAAAAAAAACCAAATCCGAGAGGATCGGGGCAGGTTGGTGCGGGTTTTTGCCCACCCCTATCCCTTGATATGTGAGCCAAAAAGAAAAAAAAAAAAAAGAAAAAGAAAGACGGGTTGAGGGAGTCACCTCTTTCGATTACATGATCAAAAGTAAGTTGTGACTTATTACAAACAGACACATGCACTCACAAGTTACATAAGTACTACAAGCAAGGGCAACATTAATCACTCACAATAACACCAAGATTTACGTCAGTCTAGGCAATGGTGTACTTGCATTGTAGGGCGTAGTCAACAAGCTTTTTCAACTCCTCCTCTCCAATGTAGCCATCGTGGTCGGAATCAGCATGAAGAAGTGCCAGCATAGCCCTATAAGAATCCCAACGTGATCCAAGATATCCGAATGCTGCCTTCACCTCCTTCCATGAAAGTTTTCCGTCTCCATCCAAGTCATGGCTCCTGAAAATATTCATTAGCTGATCTCTTGTGAAGGAAACACGGACAGGTTTAAACATGGTAACTTTCTCACGCATTTTCTCAGGTTATTTTAATGGGTTTTAGCTTCTGGGGCAACTTAATTAATTAATTAGGGATCAGTGCATGGCAATGATATATATATATATATTGATGCGGCTAGCTCTCATATGTTTTAACCTTTATTCTCCAATTATAAATATACATTTTTCCATACTATTGTGTTGAGTTAAAATATGCATGAATCATATGATTCCATTTTCTGCGAATTTGATGCATGAAATACACGTGTAACTGAATGCATTTGGTATATAGCATGTCATCATATATAATCACATCAATTTCTAATTAACCTTTTATAATATTATGTATCATCATTCTCTAGAGTTGCAAAGTTGTACTATAAATTCTTTATAAATTGATATAACAATACATATATTATAATTATTTATCACATGCCGGTTTGAATCCTCTTTCCATTTCTTTCTCCATCTCCCTCTTTCTCCCTTAGTTGAACGTATAAAAGATGAAGTATTTATTACATGGGCGGCTATAGCATTAATAAAACACCTTGGAAAATGATGGATGATCCAATCCTAGATCGAATCGCGGGAGAAATTAAGCTTCTAGAAAGTCGGTAGCTTAATTGGCCCAAAAGCAATTACCTATTATATCTGCCAGACTGCTAGTAGCATTATTCGTGTACCGTGGTGCTTGAAAATGGTTAAACTTTATCTTGCAAAGGACCCAAAAAAGAAAACATGGGCCTACGGGGAATATTAACTATTGAAAATTGGCTTAAAATTGTACTTAAGCTATAATTTTTATTGATACTCTGGTGGGGCTGGGTCGTTAGGTTATGGCTCAGTCGAATTTGAGGGAGCGCAAGCGGTTCCCACTATCTAGGCTTCTCCTATGCGGTTTCCAGCAAGTAGGCAGCTAGACGCTACTATATATGGTCATACCCAGGTAGGATAGCTACAATTAGTCTCTTCGACCTACAATTTTTTATTTATTTATAAAAAAAAATTAAAAAAAAAGAAGTTACATGAAACGTTTAAGATTGTAAAATATCAGAAAGCTTCGTCACCGACGACATCCACAGCGGCTCAGT
This sequence comes from Corylus avellana, assembly GCF_965113065.1. Classification (NCBI taxonomy): domain Eukaryota; kingdom Viridiplantae; phylum Streptophyta; class Magnoliopsida; order Fagales; family Betulaceae; genus Corylus; species Corylus avellana. The sequence continues at coordinate 27,410,985 of NC_142496.1, forward strand.
CTATTAATACTGACTTGATAATAGTCATTTCTTTTTTGTCAACCCCACTCATCTCTCAATATTCAATGACTTGATTCTGTATTTGCTCATACATAATCGAGCCTATAGCTAGGTCGTTCCCTTCATGACTACTCAGCCATAAAGCCGCAACTCATTCAATCACATACTCGACGAACTGCACTTGATCTCATACGTGATGAACTGTGTTTGATCTCATACTCAACATAGTAGTTGGTTATAATACCAAATGATGAAGCTTCAAGTAGAACTCAAATTTAAAAATTGGCTTAAAAAGAGAATTATATTAAGATTGTCACTTAAATCATGTAAAATACTTAGGACCGTAACAACTTCCCTTCCAAAGTTTTTCCTTTGGTTTTACAAGGAACAAAAAGTTGAAGACTGATAAATAGGAATCTCCTTTTTCTTTTCTTTTTTTAATTAACCCTTTTTCATACTCTAATTTTTCGATGGATTTCCTGTTAAGGATTCTGTGTTATCTTATGGCTTTGGATGATGGGATATTTTCCATAACGTGAGAAAGAATTATAACTACAGATTCTGTAACTTTGTCTCACTCTCAAGACTCAATAAATACTACTACTATGCGGCTACATCTTAATCTTATTCAATCCATTATATTTGTGTTATTTAGTTATTTATTTATTTTTTGGTTAAGCATTTGGGCTGGGCTTGAAGTTGGGTGCAACTCACACAGAGTGGCTTGAAATTGGGCTCGAGATAGATATTAATGGGCCCAATTGAGACTCCTGGAAAACTCCAATCTCCACGCGCTCAAACTTTGCGTTTAACCACTCGCCGACCCCATTATCAAACTCGAGGCAAGTACACTCTGTCCGGCTCTCTTCTCTCTCTCTCTCTCTCTCTCTCTCTCTCTCAGGCATGGAGTCCCTGAAACCCTATGGGCCGACAAAGCCTCTTCTCTCGCTCTCCACCTTCATCCACCAGAACTGCCTCCGGCTCGGCGCCGAGCTCGCGAGCCGGCTCGACGACACAAAGCGGTTCGCCGGAACCCTAGCCAGCAACTGGCCAAAGGCACCTATCCTGCGTAACCGTCCGCCGTTTGCCTCTATTTTCCAGCCGAAGGAGGCCATGGCCGCCGTCTTGAGCTCCGACCATGTCGCCAAAACTTTAGCTGGCACAGCGGTGTACACTGTCAGCAACTCGAACAATGAGTTCGTGCTCATTTCCGATCCCAATGCAGCCAAGTCGATCGGATTGCTTTGCTTTCGCCAGGAGGACGCCGAGGCCTTCCTTGCTCAGGTCAGCGATTTTCTCTAATGTTAGGAAAGCAATAGAATTGAATAGATTGTCTCTCTCTCTTTTTCTTTTGAATTTCCATCAGTGAAATATTTTGTTCGTTGTGTAGTACGACATTTTCCCAGTAACCAAACGGAAAATTTTCTTCGTTCTGTATTGATATATTGTTGGCTCTGCTTGTCGCGATTTTCAGGTTAGAACGCGGAGAAGAGAGCTACGAAGTGAGGCTAAGGTTGTTCCCATTACTCTTGACCAGGTATTTATTTAGAGTTTAATTGAGCCTTTATTGGCAATTGGCGTAAATTTAGCGAGTTAATGGTCTTTGGGGAAACTTGTGGATTCATTCCTCAGATAAGATCATTTGTATTCACTGTTAGATTCATATTGAGTGATATGATTTTTGCTCTTCTTTTTTCTTGTTTCTACAACTTCTAGGTATATATGTTGAAGGTCGAAGGAATTGCATTCCGCTTTTTACCTGACCCAGTTCAAATAAAGAACGCATTGGAGGTTAGTTTCTCTCACCGCTCGTCTTCTAAGCCATATCGTTGCCCCTTGTTTTAGTTTGAAAGCGATTACTATTTTTAGAGAGCGATGAGTCAAACTTTTTGATGTGCACTAAGCCACTAACATGTCACATGGTCATTGGTGTCTGTAAAAGTAGACAAATAAATTAGAATCTGTTTGGCGGCAAAAGTGCGTTTTTAAGCAAAAATGCATAAAGTGTCTGTTTGGGATTAGGTTTGGAAAGAATGGCAGGGTTAGAAAACTTGGAATAATCTAAGTTTTCAAATCGCAAATAACTATTTTAAAGGGTGAACTGTGATTTTACTAAGTGTTAATTCTGTCTTTAAAAATCACCTTTTCATTTACTGTGTTTTACAATCGATATTTCAAACTGCACGTTTTGAAACTGCATTTGGTTTAACACTAAATAACTCTTTTTATTTTTAACGCCCTTTATTTTCTGCGCTAAATATTGACTTTTATCCTTTGGGGTATTTTGATAACAGCTGTGTGTTTGATCTTTTATAATGTAGCATAACAGGTCGATGATATAGTGTAATATGTGATTAACCCAAATGTCTAATTTCTTTGTACCCCCTTTCCGTGAATCTTACATGTTTGCTGTCTAAAGTAGGGCCACATACCATTACACTTGACTTCTAAAATTTCATCTTAAAAATTTATATAAAAAAGGAGAAAAAAAAAGGTGGGGCTGTCATACACACTGCAAAGACCATTGGGTTTTGGCTTGTCATGTGGACAGCAGGAAATGGGAACTTTAACAGTACAAACACTTATGCTGCAACATGTAAAAATGTTGCGGGAGAATTTCATAATTCTTGTTTATGAACATGTTGTATACATGTATTCCATTATTATGTGATTGTATTTTCGAAACCTTAAAGACTGGCTCACAATTATCTTTTGTGTGTATTAGCTCAAAGCTGCTGATTCCAAGAGTGGGTTTGATGGAGTTCCCGTTTTTCAGGTTTGTTAATCTACTTTTGAGTCTAATTTCCATCCTTAAAAGCGGAAATACAACAAACTGAGCTCTTAGGTTGGACCGTTGGATGATACTTGGAATAAATATGCGTGGCTTTTACATGCATGTGTTTGTCCATCACTCAATTGAAATATTTTGGAGGGAGTGAGTGAGGAGGAGAGAGAGAAACATGCTGAAGCAGTAGAATTGTACATGACCATACTTGCTTGCCTGTGTGTTTGGGTAGAAATTGGGCTGTTAGTTGTCCTGAATTAATTCTCCTTGCTCGGTATTGTCTAATTAGTTGCCTGTATCTACAGTCAGACCTTCTGGTTGTGAAGAAGAAAAACAAGCGTTACTGCCCAGTATATTTTACAAAGGTTGGTTTGGCCTATTGAGCTCTTTGCAGATGCTGTTATGTTTTAAGATGCAGATACGAGTATGTGATTTACTAGCAGCTGTCATTTGCTTGTTCTTATACAGGAGGATATAGAAAAAGAACTGTCAAAAGTCTCTAGGGCATCAAGAGGACCGTCGTTCTCTCAACATATTATGGTATGAAAACCTGACATTGTTTTAGCCTGCTTCTCTTTTAAGTATTTATAGCATTAACTGTGAAATCATTTTACTCAAAACGTAGCTAATGACAATAAGTGTATACATTTCAGAAGCTCAGAAGCACATTTTAAAATATTCTATGTTATATAGTTCATTTTCTGCGTTGTTTGTCAGGTGCTCCAATTTTAGCATCTTTTCTCTTTCGCCAGACATTGTGATACTTCATTCTAAAACTCTGTTTTTTGCACCAGCAGCCATTTCTGATTTCAATTGTCTTGAATTTGTTTTGTTTCAGTAATTGAAATGTGCAAGAATCCATGTTATAGCTTCGCTCTTTAAAATTGGTGACTGGTCACCAGAAAAATTGTTGGGTTGAATTTGAAAGTTCATTTTAATCCAACTAATGATATGGGCAAAGAGTTGTCAATGTTTCCACTTATGTTTGCTGGTACAAAACTTACCATGCAAGCTCTTTTTCTAGATTGGAAATCCCTTCCCGTCCTAATAAGTTGGCCTCCCTGACAGCATTGAACACTTCTTTTCCAATAAGTTTTTTGGAAGGATCCATCTGGATTAGACATCGTCCACCTATAGTGGTTTTAGCCCTGATTTCAGCACAGGATAGAAGTTGTATTTAATGATTTGTTACACATCTTCTCAAACATTACAATGTTGATTTTTGGTATTATTTCTTTTACATTAATATATTCTCATTGGTTGATTAAAATTATGTGAACAGGTTGGTAGCTTGGAAGCTGTTTTGAGAAAAATGGAGGTAATTAGACATTGCCTATACAAATTGTATGTTTAATTGATCGTTTTGAGTGTTTTTCTCTTGTATACGTCCTGTGAATTGGTTTGCACCTCTGACACTTCCAATGAATTTGCTTTACCATGTTTAATTTGTTTTGAAATACAAGAATTAAACACTGAATTGATGCCCCCCTTGACTGATGCAGATGAGCGAGAATAACTCGGGTTGGGAAGATCTAATTTTTATTCCTCCTGGCAAAAGCCACTCTCAACACATTCAAGAAGTGCTTAAAGCGTGATGCATGTGATGTGAGTTCAACTGACCATTTGAATGGATCTGGAATCTGCGAGCACAATTCATGTTATCAGGTTCATAATAAAGCAGGTCAGCCATTATGACTATCAGTAACCTGTGCGTTTGTGCTTGTGTTGCATGTTAGCGAAATAAACCCCTTGACATGTGGATAATGGAATGCAGGAAAGTCAAAGCTCCCGGAGTGTGGATGGGTATCCATTTGAAAAATATATGAGGGAGTGAACCAGCTACATGAGATCCAGTGAAGAAGGTCAGGGAAATCACAATGTTGGCACTTAAATTATGGAACTGCATGTACTTTATATGTACAGTCCGATTTATACCGATACAAATGTGCTCTTTATGTTTTAGAGCATTTATGATGCTGTTGAATTTATTTGTTTAATAGATTGGATTAGAGAAAATTCTTCCAACTCGGTTCGGAGGAAAATTCTCATCCATAAATCTCTTTTGAAGGGGCAGTTGTTGAATATCATCACAGTAAGCACATAGGGTATACGCAATTGAGTCCATACATCTCAGTTTCCTCAGCAACACATAGTTGAAATGAAATGACAATATGACAGAGTTGGCGCATGGTGAAATTTTTTGTGTCAAATGCTAATGAGGCTGGAAGTGAGATTAGGGCATTTGCTTGCCTAAATGGACTGCTATAATAGGGCCATACTTGGTTTGGCATTGCCGAATCAGTGCACAATTTGCTCGTTATGTATCTAACGTTTAGCAAAGAGATCTCACAATGAGCCGACTCGCTCGAGTATTGTCAACTCTCGCATGAGAGATCTCTAGTTTTTTCACATTGGAGTATAACTTCAGTGCTTTTAAAACGTGTCGTTTAAAAAAAAAAAAAAAAAAAAATAGTGATTTCAAAATTCATATGCGATTTTGATTTTTGAGGATGCATAAAACATTTGGTAAAGAGTAATGCTCATTTTCATGCTCATTTTACACTGTTTGATATGGCGTGGTTTAAGTGGCTTTTTTATACTTGTTTCATATTAGTTGATGTGACGTCAATTCACTTAAAACATGTTACGTTAGCAGGTGTAATAAATAAGTGTGAATAGTATCATTACTTTCTGGTAAAATCTGTAAAATAGTGTTGTTTCTAAGTAGAAGCCCTTTCCCTATTTTAGTAGAGTTTCGCTCGTAAATCTTTCGAGCGTCATAGGTTGTTGCTTTCGAGCTATCCCTTTTTGTCGAATGAGTGGAGTCAAAGAAAAGCAAGAAGTATTAGATCAACTCATTTATGGGTTTTTGAAATTTGGCCATTGATGTGAAGCCGGTTTGAGTGGAACGATTTATCTCAACCGTTAAATTGACAGTTGATATGAGACATATTTTAGTGCAACGAATTAGAGGTAGTTAGAACATTTTAAAAATCGTGTATATAAAAATAAAAATAAAAAACGCACGCCTTGCTTCCCGCGTGAATTTTTTCACAATTTTAGATCATCATTGTTTTTTGTTCAAAAAGACTCAAATGAGACATTTTTCACATTCTGCTTTAGAAATGGGCGGTTAGCAAATCGTAGGGCCACCACCTAAACCCAGAAAAAGGAAAGGGTAACTACCCAAGGAGAAAGGCCCAAAATGGATGAGACCAACAAGGAGTCGCCATCCACATGATATATATGTGTATAAAGTACAGATTATGATGATAAGGTGTAAAAAAAGCCTATTGGTCTATATTCTATAGTCTATCGAGAGAGAGAGAGAGAGAGAGAGAGAGGCGTAGCGTGAGTTCGTTTTGATGAAGAGGGTGACCAGAAGAAGATTGGGATAGTTTACCATAACATTGGCCCTGCCAGTTCGTGTTAAGCATGCCCACATATCATTTGTTTGGTGAGCGTGTGATGTGCTGATATCTAACCTAAAACCCCCTTTTTTATATATCAATTACTTTTGAATTTGATAACCAAAAGGAGGAAATGATTGGAAAAATGAAAATTGGTGGGGACTCACAATTCCGTAACGAATAAATGGGGACATTTCTTTCATGAAGTTGACCAGCCAACCAAATAGTTGTTGGCCGGCCTGTTTAGCTGCCTCTTTCAACATTCATGCCTTACAATACATCATTAGAAAAAAAAAAAAAAAAAAAAAGCCTTACAATACTTTACGTACCTAAAGTTTCTCAAGATTGTTTTATCACCCACCCCCTCTCTCTCTCTCTCTCTCTCTTAAACTACTCTCAAATTTATACCTTTTTTTATTATTAAGGATAAAGTTTTTCTCTTAACTAAGTTAAACAAAATTTCTCCAATTAAATTCAGTGAAAATCACGTGCTTTCAAGACAAATTTGAAGAAAAACTTTTCCCTTAAAAAAAAAAGTGTATTTCTCACGTATTGAGAAACACGTGACAAATTTATATACTGAATTTGAAAAAACTGATCCAATCTAGCTAATTTATATCAATCATAGACTGGGTTAAAGGAGTTTTTTTTTTTTTTTTTCTTTAACCCAGTTTGAATAAAAATTATCTTTAAAAAACATGTATTTCTCACATACTAAGGAACACGTAATATTTGTATAGAGTAAATTTGAAGAAATTCCAATCTCATTTATATTAACTTAATAGATTGATTTAAAGAAATCTTCGACGACCCAGTTTGGAGGTTTTTGTCCTTAAAAAAACATGTATTTTGCAAAGTGTTAGAAAATCGACTGAATTTAAAGAATTTCTTCGTATTTAAGTATGAGAAAAAAAATAAAAAAAATTGTCATTTTATTTCTGAGCAGGAAAACTTTGTTCCTTATATAAACATTAATGAGATAACAACCTTCCTTTTGGTCTTATTAAGATGGCCGAGGTAGCAAGCAAGGTTGTGTGGATGTGGGAGTTGGTAGGTTGGGAGAGAAGGGTAAATACGTACAAGGGTGGGTGCATAGGAAACTCTGAAAAATTGTCTAGAAATACCAGCATGCACCTAATTAATAGCATATGAAACAAAAACAAATCAATTATAATTTCTCCGACGGTTTTGTCGTCAAGCAAAGAAAACCATCACACACAAATGACACATGGAGCTCTCTAAATGGTCTGACTTTCTTAATTTGAACTTCTCACTAACATCACTCTCTAAGCTCTCTAACCACTGCATCCAAATCATCCTTTCATATCCCAATCACAATAATTTCTCTACACATTTTTCAGCGAAGGTGGTGGAGTAATTATATAGATATATATACGGGTGCCCTTTTTGAGGATCTACTACAGATTTTTGCTTAATGTGATGGAAGGATCACTTGGTCTTCAAAAGATGATGAAGGCCATCCCTTCAAAGGCTTTGGTTATCAGAATAAATATCTTCTTCCTCGCTTTCTTTCTACTGGTTTACGCAGTTCTTCTTCTGCAGCCATCTTCTTCTGTTTATTTTGAGAATGCAGCGTTGCTTGTTCGGTGTTCATTGCGCGGGTGCCATCACAAGGTAAGGTGAGCGAGCTAGCTAGCCGGTGGCCAGTGGTTTCTCTTTTTCTTTCTCCTCAAATATATATATTTCTGACGTATATTTGGATGACCCATTTGGCTGAAATTGACTTTTGCAGGCGGAGACAGGCATTAAGATGAAGAAGGTGGTCTTGGAGGAGACGGACGCCGCCATTGATTCACCAAAGCCGCCTAACGGAAACTTGAGCAAGATAGAAATGCCAAGCTTCATGAAGGAGATGCTGAGGGTGAGAGGAATGAAAATTGGGATGGTGAATATGGATGGCATGGATGTGAGTGGATGGGACATCAGCGAGATTAAACCAGTCAAATTCCAACAGGTTTCAGAGCTGTTTGAATGGAAAGATTTGTTCCCTGAATGGATAGATGAAGAGGAAGAGACTGATGTCCCAACCTGTCCCGAGGTAATTAATCGGAGGTTAAATTATTAATTATTTATTTTAAATAAAAATAAAATTATTTAATTATTTAATTTATATTGTATCAGATACCGATGCCGGAGTTTAGAAGCTATGAGAGTATGGATATGATAGTGGCTAGATTGCCATGCAAGTTTCCAGAAGAGGGTTGGGCGAGAGACGTGTCGAGGCTCCAAGTTCATCTGATAGCGGCAAATTTGGCAGTGAAGAAGGGGAAGAGGGATTGGTATGGAAAAACAAAGGTAGTGTTTTTGAGCAAGTGCAGGCCAATGATGGAGCTGTTTAGATGCAACGATTTGGTAAGAAAAGAAGGTGATTGGTGGCTTTTTGAGGCGGAGATGGGGAGATTAGAGCAGAAGGTCTCCTTGCCGGTTGGGTCTTGCAGGCTGGCTTTACCCCTCTGGGGACAAGGTATGCCTAAATTTGAATCACAGTTTTCCCAGTTGTTTGATTTCATTTCATGGCTTGCTGCTGGCATATACACCAAAAAAAAAATAAGGGTTTTGATGAAAGTATTAAAAACGCGCCAGATAGGGGTCGAACCTATGACCTTCTGCTTAGGAAACAGACGCTCTATCCACTGAGCTACAGGCGCTTTGTTGATAGGTTCAACACTTAATTTTAGTAGTAGCTGTCGTATATTACAAGATATAATAAAGCTTTTCTTAATTAGAAGAAACTAATATACTGAGCTTGTTTACGTTTTAAAAATAGAACTTTTAAGTCAAAAAGAGCGTTTGGTCATTTTTAAGCTTTTGCCAAAATTGTTTTTTGGTAATTTTTAAAAGTATTAAAAGCACTTTTAAGCTTCTCAAACGCAATTCCAAACAGGCCCTGAGTATCCAACCAATCAGCTCGGGTTAGGTCTCGCAAGCCCAAATAATTATAATGTCAATTTCTTAGATAACAACTAAGAAGATATTAGGTGTGCAATCGAGTGTATCATAATAAACAAAAGCACCTTCAACTTATCGTTATATATGTGTGTGTGTTTTGGATGATGACAGCATGGTTTGGTTGGGTGCATTATTAATGTGAAGAATGAGAAAATAGAGGAAAGCATTTGCTTGCTTTTAGTGAGTCATTTGGGAAGTGGTTGTGGTATCCTTTAATTAGCTGTGTTTCTAAGCAACCTTCCTAACTACTTCCTAGGCGCCAAAAAAGTTGCTTTCATGCATATGCATTCATTTAGAATTTGGAAACATCTACATTTATCTTCCATTTTCATGGAAATTAGGGAATTCATTAGTGGTTTTAACTAATTCTGTACCCTCAATAGTCACCATCGTCACTTTTTTAATGAAGAAGACAAGTATCAAATATCGCAAATAATTCTAAATTAATATTTTTCACTGTTAACATGTGATAAATTTGATTCAATACATTAATGTTAATTCTTTATAGAATCATTTCCATACCCTTTTTAAAGTGAAATGAAAATAAAAATGAGTGATCATTTCATAGTTTATGTTAGATTTTTACAGATCTAATGATGTATATGTTCTCATATTATTTAAAATTTATGGTATTATGTACACCGTTAAATGCAACAACACATAATTTGGTCATCTTTTAAATCGTACAGCCTTCTAGTACGTACCAATTACAACTTTTGAGTAAGAATAAAAGTCGAACAACATGCATGGCTAGCTTCTACAAAACAAGCAGTGAAAAAATTCTATATATACTGGATAACCGATGTGCATTTTCTCTCCAAAATTTCCAATGAAACTTCTATATGCTGAAAATTTACCAGTCTTGTTTATAAATCTTAAGTACAATTATAGTGTAAGTCCCGGATGATGTGACGTGTTTATAACATATCGCAGGTATCGATGAAGTGTATGACATCTCCAAGATCTTAAGCTCCACAAAGACACCGAAACGAGAGGCCTACGCCACGGTTCTACATTCCTCTGAAGGCTACGTTTGTGGAGCCATAACCCTTGCTCAAAGCCTCCTCCAAACAGGCACCAAGCGCGACCTCATCCTGCTCATAGACAATTCCATCTCCACCATTAAACGCGACGCCCTTGCCGCTGCCGGGTGGACCATCCGCCTCATCCAGCGTATTCGAAACCCTAGAGCCGAGAAGCGCACGTACAACGAGTACAACTACAGCAAGTTCCGACTTTGGCAGCTCACCGACTACGACAAGATCATATTCATCGACGCTGACATCATTGTTTTGCGTAACCTTGACCTCCTCTTCCACTTCCCTCAGATGTCGGCCACCGGCAACGACGTGTCGATCTTCAACTCCGGCATCATGGTCATCGAGCCCTCTAACTGCACGTTTCGAGTGCTCATGAAGAACAGAAAAGACATAATCTCCTACAATGGCGGCGACCAGGGTTTCCTTAACGAGATCTTCGTGTGGTGGCACAGGTTGCCCAGGAGAGTAAACTTCTTGAAGAACTTTTGGGCAAACACAACATTGGAGATGAGTGTGAAGAACGAGCTCTTTGGGGCCGATCCTCCCAAGGTTTATGCGGTACATTATCTGGGATTGAAGCCTTGGATGTGTTATAGGGACTATGATTGTAATTGGGACATAGAGGACCAACGTGTTTATGCGAGTGACGTGGCGCACCAGAGGTGGTGGAAGGTTCACGACGCCATGGATGAGAGGTTGCAAGGTTTTTGTGGGTTAACGAAGCTGAGGAGGACCAACTTAAATTGGGAAAGAAGGAAAGCTGGGAAGAAGGGGCTTCCTGATGGGCATTGGAGGATTAATGTTACAGACCCTAGGCGGTCTCATTTGATTGATTAGAATTTGTAATCATTCTAGTTTCATTTCTTCCATAGAAAGGATATTTGGGATTTTTTTTCTTTTATATTTCCACATAATTTATGTGTGAATAGGGTGTAATTACAAGACAATGCATATGAGATGTTCGAGTTATATGATCCTTTACATTTATTTTTTGCAGGGATCATAGACAAATTTCCCAAGACAATGTTGTTTTGTCCAAATACTGCTAATGCAAGTTTTATATATAATTCAAAAGAAATTCTTATGTGTACACAATTTTTATGACTCCATAGATCGAAGACATGCATGCTAGTGTTTTGATAAAATAATAATAATAATAATAATAATGTATTTCGAATATTTGACCCATCAATTTCAAAAGTGCAAAATTATGAAATATTTCAGATGCAGCATCCAAATCAAAATGAAAGTGATATAATGTTTCAATTAAAGTAACTTAATTTATGAAAAATGTTTGAGTTATTCCATTTTGTAACGAATGTCACCCCGTTAAGTAGAGTGATTATGAAAGAATTAGGGATGATGGTGGGAGAGTTGGCAAGTGATTATGAAAGGGTTGGTTGAGCAAACCTATTAATTAATTAGGTACACCCACTATATATATATAATCAAGCTAATTCCATGGCCCAAAAGGAAATGATACCACAGCCATTGCTGGTAACTTTACATAGTCAATTCTATGATATATATATATATATATATATATATATATATATAGTTCAACCACCATATATTAAGTTTATAAATATAAATTATTAGTACCAAAGAAAATAATAATATCTCCATGGGAGTCGGTAGAAGGTTGTTAAAGAAAAAACATGCGACTGAAGATCCAAATGATATTTCTCTCATTCTTATAAAAGTATTGGTGCGCATGCACGTACATGTATAAATAGACACATTATTGATAGATAGAGACATGTAAACTAAATTCTCTATGACATTTTCTGCGGTTGCTCAAAACCCAGGTACTTTGTCTTAGGATTAAGATTCTCTTTAAAGGTCCCAAGATGTAATTCAATCGGCTGGGGACCACGTTTCATAAAACATATGTCACTAGTTCGAATTCCCCCTTCCCCCTCTTTGTATAGACATGTAAAAGAAAAAAAAAATCTTTAAAGAAATTATAAATTCTCGAATTATGTGAATTTATGCCGTTTCTCTTGGATCGAACGATTTTAAAATGTTACCTATTAAAAATATGGCATGTTACAAAGATAGCCAAAAATAATTTTTCTTCCAAAAAGCTTTATTGTTTTTATTTTTGAAGAGACACGTACTTTTTTTTTTTTTTTTGACATGTCCACACAAGAGGGGGAGGAGGGATTCGAACTAGTGACCTCCGCTTCATGAGGCATGGTTTCTAACCGATTGAGCTACCTTTTGGGGACAGACATGTACTACTTTTTTAGTAAACCAAATGACAATTTTTGGCACAAAGCTTTTCTACGACATAAAGCGAAAAAGACTTGATAAAAATATACTAAATTCTCATTGGTAACATATATACAACTTTTTTTATAGGTACCATTTTCCAAGTTGTTTAAATAATTTGTTGTCTCGGTTAATAGTAATTCAGATAGCAAATGTTAAATAATTTTTATAAAATTTACATGTCTAAACAAGAAATGAATTGTCTGAAATCTATAGAGACATGCGAATTTTATAAAAGGTCTCTCATATTTACAATCTGGAATGTTAGTTCATCCAATTATTGGGAGGTTTATCCTCAAAAAAAAATAAAAATAAATAAATATCATCATTATATTTTCTAGGTGATGCAATTACCTAGAAAATCAGCATTTATATATACATGACAGCTTGAGCCCTTAGCTTTCTTTTGGTCCAAATATTATATTCAGAAAATATTGCTGCACTATGGTTGCAGAAAATATTATATTCAGAGAAAAAAAAAAAAAAAAAAAATTGGGCATTGGGTGCTAACTGCTAATATTTTATTGGTGAAGAGGATAATAACATAAAAACAAATCGTGGGCCTTACTTACTAATAACAATGATGACGCCCTAGATTTCTCATCTTAAGATAAGAAAACCTTTGGTATGTCTAACTATATATATCGTGCCATCTTATGCCCAATTCAAAGCTCAAGCAGCTTTATTCTGTTGATCATGTAATACATGAAACATTCAAAGATTTTTTTTTTTTTTTTGGTTGAACAAAAGAAAAGTAAAAGTTGAGTGTATTAAATTAGTAATTGAAGATCCAGTCCAGTCCACTTCAAAATAATCATTGAAGTGAGAATTTCCCCTTGCTCGGCTATTTTTTGGGCCTCGTTGCACATCATCTACTTAGATAGTTTGGGCATGCTGTCTCTCTTTCTCCCTCTCCTTTTGAGCTAGTTATCGTGGAGTGCACAAAGAGTTCGAGAATGGCATATATTTGAATCCTGAAATAAAAATCTTATGACCGAGTCGAATTTGAAGAAGCCTCTCACGTGTGGCTCTCGAATAACCTTTCACATCCTACTGATTAAAATTTTTTTGACTAGTGGAAATCTAAATTTGAAAATGTAACTACATCCCGCTAATTAAAAAATTGGTGACTAATATTTAGATAATTCAGTTCATTTGAAATGAAGAGCATCTTGTTCCCACTTTTGCTTATTAGATAATTAATATATTTATTGAATTATTATTTATCGCATAGTAGAGGATAATAAAGATTGAGATTCATTAGGATATCCAGTAAGTTATCTCTATTTTTAAATGAAATGAAAATAATCATTTTGCATAAAATATTTAAAATTACTTTTAAAGTTATTATGCATTTTCAACTAGTGTTATCGAAGAGCCAAACTTATCCAAAGCGCACACGTACGTTAGCACTGGTTTGCTCCACAAATCCCAAGTCCACCTTCTACAAAAATAGATTCTTCTATTCGAAGACCTTAGGATCCCACAGTCTACTTCAACTACCACAATCCATCCAACGGCCACAGTTTGTCCAACGCGTCGGTCGTGTGGTGGGGGTAAGATCTGGACCCCGCTCCCCCAACGTGGAAATGGTGAAAGGGTTATTTTGGTCATTTGACGTATCATTTGTATTCTCTCTTATCTTCCTGACCGTTTGCGCTTGTTGAAATTTCTACTTCCACGTGGCTATAAATATTCCGTGCCACAACCACAACCTTTCTTTTTAACAAAATTGGATGGGTATAATAGTCCTTTCAAACAGACGAGCGTCATTCCATTCCAAGCACCCGCGTCATTAATTAATGGGCGGTGACTTTATTCATATTTTAGCCATTTGTTTTAAAAAAGAGTTTCATATACAACGGACAGGAAAGACTCGTATTTTAGTATATATATCATATTTTGTTATTAATTTCAAATAATGTTAGGATATATTTATTATGTGACATTATATATATCGTTAAATATAATAAATAAAATTTTAATTATAAAATAACTTATTTTCATTTTAAGTATAATAAAGAGAATTTTATACAACCCTACATGCTTTTTTTTTTTTTTTTATTCGAATTAGAAAAATATATTCTAACCCAAATTAAAAGAAACTTCTGTTTTTTTTAAAAAAAATTGTAAACAAAAAAATAAAATAAAGATAACCAGCTTTTTTTCTGATTTTTTTTAATAGGATTATTGTAAACACAAATGATTAATATGAAATAATTAGATTCAAACTCATAGACTAGAAGATTATTAAATATACATGTGTGAAAGTAAAAGAATTAAATCTTAACATTAAAAAATATCTACTAATAAATATATGTAGTTATATAAGACGTTCAATAATCTAAGATATTAATTAATCTCCTCAACATTATATATTATCAAAATGATTACTTCTTAATTTTATTTTTGAGTTTTCATGTTGTAATAGTAAGAGCTGAGCATTGGATTCATTGAGATTGGGATATATGTCGATAATAATAATAATAAATGAAATATATCTTAATCCCAAACTAAACTAAGATGAATGGCTAGATTTAGTCAAAAGCCCAAAACGACTTTTCCGTTCCAATGATTCCTTTCAAAAAAAAAAGAAAAAATCCCTTTCGTGAAAACCACTAGCTGTGTTTTTTTCTTCCTCGGTGAAAACTGAAAAGAACAGGGACGACAAACAGTGAATAAGAAGAAATCGGAAGAAAAAAAAGAAAAGAAATAGAGCTTATTTTGAAGGGAGAGGAAGAGAGTCAAGTGTACAGATGGATCTAGCCTGTGGGAAGAGGTAGGCTCCACGCACTTGAACGCTCCCCGTAATTTGCTCCCTCTATTTTTAGCTCTAAAATTTTCCACCTTAATCTTCATTCCACTTACTAATTTTAATCGTTATTTACATATTTTTTTTGGTGAATCTCAGTAATTTTTGATTGTCGTCTCCGTTTGACTTCTCTGTTTCGTTTCTGGTACGTTCCTTGTTCTTCCTCTGTTTCAAATTAAGCATATAAACTGTGAAATCACCTTCCTTTTGATGCTTGAATCTTGATTGGAGCTTAGAATCTGAGTTTTGGATTAGATTTGCGGCTTTATCTGTTTTGATTATTTGTGCAATTCCGTGAGTAAGTTCGCGTTTTAGTAATTCGTCTACGAAGCATGCTTTTGTAGTTTATTTTCCATATTCCCTCGCTTTTGATTGACAAGAGTTCGTAAAACATGGAAGCTTAGTGAAAAATTGAGGCTGAAGTAGCTGCTTTAATATTTTTATAATATTTTTGTTCTTTTTTTAAACTATGAATGTTATTAATGAAACTCGGAGTTGAAATAATACGTATATTTAAAATTTTGTAAGAATTTTAATTTTTTTTCCTTATTAATTTATGAGGGATTATTGTTACCATACATAGTAATAAATATTTGTTACTTTAATAGTTTAATTGCTCTGTTGGTATGCCAAATGGCATGAGTTTATTTTCTTAGCTTTTATGAGTTGGTGAGAATGAAGATGTCATTAATTCCATTTCGAATTTATGATTTTGCATCCTGTTCAGTATTTATGATGTAGAAATAGCAATCAGTGATCTTGCAATCATTTGCACTTTCCTACTTAATCAGCCTAACAGTTGAATTAGATGGAAGAATGAAATGCAATGGTGTATGATGATGAATACTTTCCAAAACAAATGATGTATGAGGATTAACGGTACATGCACAAAACAAATGTGAACATTGGTGGTGATGCTAGTCGTCTTTCCTACGGCAGATTTTGTTCATGTATATAGGCCCTAGCATGGAAATGTGATCCAGATGTTTTTTGAACTCTGAAGGGCATATTTTGATGTGTAAAATGTCCTAAAACCTATGTCATGATTGAATTGGCATTTCTATTCATATTATGTAAATGTTGTGTGATTCTTTCTAGGCTTGATACAATGAGACTGAGGTTGACAATAAGGAAACATTAAAGATAAATAAACAAATAATATGAGAAAAATCAGGGAAATGAAACTAGATGAAGATTTACACCTTCCGCTTCAAAACTTGAGGTTAAAATCTCATAAGTACTGGTAAAAGTTTCACACCCTAGTTTCCTTTAAGGGAAGTTGGGGGCATGACAATGGTGGTATCAAAGCAAGGGCTTAGGATTTTTTACGGCCTATCAATTGGCTGCAGCCTGTATTTCTTAAATTTGTCATCGACCAGCTATTTAAGGAGTTCTGACCTCTAATAATCCTAGTCACTGAGGTGTTTAAGCTTAACTAATTGTTTTAACCCAAGCTGTGGTCATAAATTTTCAATTACCTACATCGTCGAGAATTTCATGAAAGAGGCAATGCATTTCTTGTGATTTTTTTTCCTGCTCATTTTTGCTAATTTGATTTCTGTTTACTTGGGATGCAGATACCCTTGAGGCACTCCTTACAACATTATTAGTATGGAGGATGCAGGAATTGCAGAAGCAAAGCCTCCTCAGGATGTGAAAATTGCTCAAGAGATGTCTCCTCCAGAATCCTCCTTACCCTCCCAGGATGATTGTAATTCTCATATTGAAGCTACAATAAATCCAGTTACTAATGGAAAAGTAGAACCCAACAGCCAATTGTCTGAAACTGTAGAAGATGCATCTGATGGTCCAACTCTGGGACAAGATCAGCTTCTTCCAGCAGACACTTCAGCTTCAACCTCAGCAGATAAAGTTGATAAAACAGAGACAGATCAACAGGATATGGTGTTGGCAAATTCTAAAACTGGTGGGGTAGTAGATTCTTCTGATGAACAGCAAGCTCAAGATGGGTATGCTATTGACAGTGCTCATGTTCATGTGGATGATGTGATTAAGTCTTCTACGTCCTCTCCTGATGAGGTGAAGGAATCAGAAAATGAGGACCATGTAGTGCTATCTGATGAGCATTCCTCTCCTGAGATGAGGGAATCTAAAAATGTGGTTCATGTAGTGCCATCCGATGAGCTTCCACTACCCCAAGCAAAGGTTACTGAGATTGCCGTTGAGAAACCAGCCTCCAGTGATCCTTCTAAATATGATAATCAGGTTGATGTAAACAAAGGCCATATTGATACCACAGCACCTTTTGAATCTGTCAAAGAAGCTGTTTCCAAGTTTGGAGGAATTGTTGATTGGAAAGCCCATAGAATCCAAACTGTGGAGGTATATATGTTATGCCATTTTACTATAATTACTTAATCTGCTGTGTTTTAACCATAATGACATCCTTTAAGCACCACTTTGTTCGAGTGTTTTTGGAGATCACTATGCTACATATGGTATGTTAAAAATAAGAAATATGTGATTTACTCGTGTGGTTTGGGTGGTTATGCAAGTGGCAATATATAGTGGTGGTAATGTTGCTGGTAGTGGCATGGATAGAGATGATGATGATAATAGCAATGGGGAAGGTGGATTAGATGGTACCGTTGGTGCCAATGCAGTAGTTGCGGTCATGGTGGTTATGGTAGAGGAGGTGCACATCACTCTAGAGAGACCCAAATGAGAACTTTCTGAGGACACTCGTTTTTTTGACCTCGTGTATCTCAAATATATCCTTTACGCCATAGACAAATTTCAATTTAACAGACTTCCTGATACATTCCTTGTAATTGCCGTCACTATAAAGAATATCCTAGTATTTGATTTTCTTGCTAGGTGGCTATGATATTTAGCCAGTATCAAAAAACTGGTAAGGATAGCTAAAACTGACAAAAGATAACGTTTCACTTTCCTGAGATTATGACTAGTCACTGCTCTTTTCTATTTAGTGACTTCTTAGGTGCCTTAAATTTTTAGGGCTTCTAATGAAGTTTTTTCTTGAGTCAATCTTGTGCCAAGGAATTCTGTGAGGGAGCATAGCATCTTATTTATATTCCTACATTGCAGAAATTGAAAAAAAGAAAAAAAGAGAGACAAAAGGGAAGCACAATGATTGTGTACTAACTACTAAGGTGGTATATCTGGTTGTGGTGTTAAATGGTGTGCGGTAATGTCTATAGTCATCTCAGCAGCAGTTGTGTGATTAGTTCTGCAGATGGATGGTGAG
Organism: Corylus avellana; assembly: GCF_965113065.1. Taxonomy (NCBI): domain Eukaryota; kingdom Viridiplantae; phylum Streptophyta; class Magnoliopsida; order Fagales; family Betulaceae; genus Corylus; species Corylus avellana. Next base: position 27,429,505 of record NC_142496.1, read on the forward strand.
AAGTTGTTAGTAGTCATGGTGGTAGCACTTTTGTGATGATGAATCTAGGTGCTACATTTACCAGACAAAATGTTTGTTTTCTTAAAGTAATGACTTTTTAATTTGACCAGAGAGCAATAACTTTTTATTTCAACCAGACTGCACATGTTTTTTTAAGCTTTACTGAACGATTGCTCGCATGTTTAATTTTTTATGTTATGTCAGGTTTATTGTTTAATTAGGAATAACTATTGGGGAAAGGAGGATACAAACTCAATTCTTGGGTAAAGGTTCCCGTTTCTAATTATTGCTTGCTGTTAGTTTTTGCTTTCTTTGGTGATAACGTGTTTGAAACTTTTCTAGAATGCATAATGTATTGATAATCCATTTTTATCAAATTGTGATATTTGCCTCACAAGTGGAGCTTGTGACATTTCCCATTGAAAATAACTGTTAATCTCCTCTGGCTGTGCAGAGGCGCAAGCTCGTAGAACAAGAACTTGAGAAAGCACAGGAGGAGATTCCCGAGTATAAGATACAGTCGGAGATAGCTGAAGTGGCAAAAACGCAAGTGCTGAAGGAGCTGGACAGCTCCAAGAGACTCATAGAAGAACTAAAGCTGAACCTTGAAAGGGCACAGACAGAGGAGCATCAGGCAAAACAAGACTCAGAACTTGCCAAGCTCAGGGTGGAAGAGATTGAGCAAGGAATTGCTGATGAAGCTAGTGTTGCAGCCAAGGCACAGCTTGAGGTGGCTAAAGCCAGGCATATAGCTGCAGTTTCAGAGCTAAGATCTGTTAAGGAGGAGTTAGAAGCGCTGCGTAAGGAATATGCTTCTCTGGTAACTGAAAAAGATGTGGCTATGAAAAAAGCTGAAGAGGCTGTTGCCGCATCCAAGGAAGTTGAGAAGACAGTGGAAGAACTGACTATTGAGCTGATTGCCACAAAGGAGTCATTAGAGTCTGCACATGCTGCCCATTTGGAAGCAGAGGAACACAGAATAGGAGCAGCCATGGCCAGAGAGCAAGATTCTCTCTATTGGGAGAAGGAATTGAAGCAGGCAGAAGAGGAGCTTCAGAAACTTGACCAGCAAATTCTATCAGCGAAGGACCTCAAATCAAAACTTGACACTGCCTCAGCCTTGCTACTTGATTTGAAAGCTGAATTAGCAGCTTATATGGAATCAAAATTAAAAGAGGAAACTGACGAAGGAGGACACTCAAATGGTGAGCTAGAGGAATCAGCAAAGAAAACTCATAGTGATATACAAGCAGCTGTTGCTTCTGCAAAGAAAGAACTTGAAGAAGTGAAGCTCAACATAGAGAAAGCAACTGCTGACGTAAATTACTTGAAGGTGGCTGCCACATCATTAAAGTCAGAGCTTGAAACAGAGAAATCGGCTCTTGCCACCATTAGGCAAAGGGAAGGAATGGCATCAGTAGCAGTCGCATCTCTTGAAGCAGAACTAGACAGGACGAGATCAGAAATAGCTCTAGTTCAGTTGAAGGAGAAAGAAGCTAGAGAAAAAATGGTGGAGCTGCCCAAACAATTACAGCAAGCAGCACAAGAGGCTGATCAGGCCAAGTCACTTGCTCAAGTGGCTCGTGAAGAGCTGCGAAAGGCAAAGGAAGAAGCTGAGCAAGCCAAGGCTGGAGCAAGTACTGTGGAGAGTAGATTACTTGCAGCTCAAAAGGAGATAGAAGCAGCCAAGGCTTCAGAGAAGTTGGCAATAGCGGCAATAAAAGCTTTGGAAGAGAGTGAATCAGCTAGAAGCACCAATGATGTGGATTCACCTACTGGTGTAACTCTTTCTCTAGAGGAGTACTACGAGCTCAGCAAACGTGCTCATGAGGCAGAGGAGCAGGCCAACATAAGGGTGGCAGCTGCAATTTCCCAAATTGAGGTAGCTAAGGAGTCTGAGTCAAGAAGCTTAGAAAAGTTGGAAGAAGTGAATAGGCAGATGGCTGCTAGAAAGGAAACCCTGAAATTGGCATTGGATAGGGCTGAGAAGGCCAAGGAAGGGAAGTTGGGTGTAGAACAGGAGTTGAGAAAATGGAGGGCCGAACATGAACAACGACGGAAAGCTGGTGAAGCTGCTCATGGAGTAGTAAATCCCATTAAAAGCCCAAAGGCAAGTTTTGAGGGAAAGACAGAATCAAAGAACTTCAACCTGGCACCCGATGCCGTTGTTCCTGCTAATTATGGGTCAAGCCCACTGGCAAATGCGTATAGGAATACCACTGAGAGCGAGTTATCCTTAGAAGGGAAGGTTGTTGGAAAGAAAAAGAAGAGAGCATTCATTCCACGGGTTCTTATGTTTTTGGCCAAAAGAAAGCCACATACAACCAAGCCAACGTAAACTCGCCCAGCCCAGAAACTAGTATGTATGGTCTTTGTTTCTATGGCTTCCCCTCTTTCTGTTGGGTGGTTTTTCTCATAGTGACCCGAGTGTTGCAGTTGATCTCACAGGAAGTTCCTCGAATGTACATGTTGGAACCCATCAAGAAAAAAGATAACAGAAGAATGTTTACATGTTGGTGATTGTTTTCTGTATGATAACGTCAATTGGATTAGTATACTTATTCGCCAAAAGGATTGGAGGTCATAATAAGCTTCCTGTTAATGTTTGGTTGGGGAAAGACGTAATAAGATGGTTCTGTATTATAGAGGCTTGCAATGTGGAAAACCAAATCTTGTAGAAGTGTGTCAGAAAGAATCCGAGTGTATTGTTAGCTACCCTTGTGAGTATACTTTTTGTCTTGAAAATTGAAATTGTAATTTTCTCATTTAACTTCATATACAATGTGGATTGAAAAGATAATTGATATTACTTTCTGCTTATCCCAATTATGTTAGAATCTATTTGTGCCTTTCATTTGTTGGGATTTGGTTCCCAACAAGTAGTTTGGATTTGGGATATCCACAACTAAATATCCTAGAAAAATGTAGAGTAGAAATTATTTGAAGCCATGTAAGAGATGTATTTGCACATTTGAGGCCATTTCAAGTGGAAAAGGGGCAATTTGTGTTCGATGTCCGGTCATTGGTATAAAACTCTATAGGTCAACCTCAACCCAACCAATTTAATTAAATGAGCCAAGTCTTTTAATTCTAACTTACTTATTTTGTGTTTTATTCGTATTAGGGTTGTGAGTCATGTAAAAAAAAAAAAAAAAAACATTGTCAACCTAGAAATATTGTATGTCGAGTTCAAGTCATGTCGAGGTATAAGTATAAGACTATATAGGTGAACCGTAATCCAACCCATGTAGAATTTGTGTCGAATTCGCGAGTCATTTTAAAAATTGACAATCCTAATTTCAAGTGAAACTGAGAGAATTTATTTTATGATTCAAATTAGATTTCACAAATCTTATAGTATATATGTTGTCAAAAATAATAAATATGTTATCATGTCAATTAATTTTTTTAAAATGTTGTAGCACCCTATACATCGTTAAATAAAACGAAACAAAATGTTGACCGTAAAATGGGTGAAATGGAGAAGATTTTTTTCCCGAACCCGACATGGGTGGAAACATGTGGTGGGTTATGTAACATAACACATTCACTATCTTTTTTTTCTTTTTTTCTTTTTTATTTTTATTTTTTATTTTTCTGACCAAATACAAGAAGAAGAAAAACTCTCAAAATACAAAACAACGGCTTGAACAAATGAAAAGGTGGTGTTAAAACATAAATTATATTTAAGATCCAGAGTTAGCTAGGGTTTGAACAATAGTTTTGTGCCATGGATTTGAGAGGTGCTCCACAAGGTTATCAATTGGTCCTACATGCGTCACATAAGCTTGCACAAAGATGCCCAGCATGGCTACCATTGCAAGACGTCCTGCAACAAACAATTAAAGATGGTACATAAATAATGAAACGATAATTGATTGTAAGAAAATAAAAAGAAGAGCAAACCAAACCATTTTTAATCTCTTTTAGTTTCCAGTCATGGGCGTTTTTGATATCTTTAGCCAGGCCAAGAGGATTTAGCAAAGGACCCCCAGGATATCTGTTTGTTAAGGACCAAAATGTCAACTTTTGAAGTGATACATATATAAATTTATAATTCTTTTTATGAGAAAATTAGATCGGGATCTCCTACAATCTCTGTGTCTTTCCCTGCAATGCCAAATTGTAAGGAGCAAGCAATTGCAGGGACTCGTAATTGTAGGAAATTTCGATCCGAAAAGATTACCCCGGTTCTAAACCTTCCAGCGCGGCTTCCACCCCGAAGAAAGATGCCTGAGCTTGAGATCCGGGACTAACAAAATCCATGTACCTCTTAGTTTCAACAAACCTGTTCAAATAAACAAAATCATGTTTAAGTAAATGCACAAGATTTGAAACATACAGTGGAAATGATAGCAAAACTATCTTTTGATTATCACTCATCAATGAACAAGATTTGAAAAAATGCAGAAAACCATCATCAATTCAATGGTCAAGATTGGGCGGAGAATCTACCCCATCAAGATGAGTTGGACAATGAATAGAGTCTCCGTGTTGGCAAACTTGAATTTTACTGCACCTGCTTCATACCAAACTGGTATGTTGATGATTCCACTCACACGAAGCAACTGTAAAATATAAAGTACTAGATTAAAAGAAAATGACAAAAATAAAAAAAATTACGAGTAGAAGTTTTCTGGATAAGATGTGTGGGGCTCTTATTATACACTTTCAAGCCTTTGCTTTTTGTAGTCTGCATTGCTGTGCTTGTTTTGCTATATTTGATAGTGAGTAAAATGTTCAATTAAGCAACAAATCATAACCCCTTTGCATTTACATAAACAAAATGATGTTAGAATATTAGCTTAAGCTTTTGGAATAAATGGTAACATGGCATCAAAGCAAAGAACTGAGTTTTAATTTTATCTTTGTCATTCACTTCTTATTTTAATTAAATATTTCAAGTGTTGGGTCTTACTTATTAAGGGAAAGTTTGAGCTCACAAGTGAGGGATAGTGTTAGAATATTAATTAAATGATTGGAGTGCATTTGGCACTGCAATTTTTCAAACCAAAAGTACAATTCTAAACTAAATCGCAGAAAGAAAAAAAAAATGTATCATTTAAAAGAGCGTTTTTAAAAAATTGCAATTTGAAAACATAAAAAAAATCTATGTTTTCAAATTGCAAGCGAGATGGAATGTTTTTAAAAATGCACGATTTTAAAAGTCAAATAACAATTTTACCAAATGCTTAACTGTGTTTTTATAAATCACAAGTTTTCAAATTATTATTTTTAAATCACACGTTTTAAAATCATAAACTTAAACGGATCTCAAATTAATTATTTTATATCGGTTTAAGCCTTTGAAATATGTGACAATTTAATGCAAAGGACTCACAAATGGTTAGTGGCCAGGAGAAGTTTGGGAGTGCTCACATCAGTTAGAAGAATTCCAGCAACTCCAAGCATAGCAAAGCGAGAATGAACCAGCTCTGCCTGCACATACCACTTCAAGCTTTCCGGATCCTCTCCAAGCCCAAGTGGGTCAAAACCAAAATCTCCAGCCAGACTTAAAGAGAAAGAGAGAGAAAAATAAAAAACAAAAAACAATTCGAACAAACCTCTGGCCAAGAACACAAATGAAAATGAACACGTATAAATATAAGGGGCTCACCTTCCATCAAGGTAGGGTGGAGGGTCAAGCCCAGGCAGCCATGTAGGGCGGCCGAGCTGAGCCCGAACCACAGTTCGGGTGAAACGTCGAGTTGTTCCTGGATCTGGTCTAGCAGGCCATGCCTTATAAATATTCTTAGAAATGAAGGCTGAAGAAGAGCACGGCTGGAGAAGAAATCCTCTGCCCACTGCAAGAGCCATGGTTACTTCTTTCACTCTCTATCTACAACTCCTAACTTGTGCCTGGAGCCTGGAGCCTGGAGGCATATACACCACAAAGGTACAGAAACTCCACGTACATGATACAACTACCATCCATGTAAGAAAAATAACATGATAACTTGGGGGCCCACTTATTCCAACTCCTTGGAGTCGTTGGATTTGAGATGTGCAGATCTTCAGATTAGTAAAAGATTTGACCTGATCCTGATACAGCTGCAATCCTCTAAGCTTCAAAGTGCCCTTACCTAGTCTGCAGTGACATCTATTAAGAGGGAAGTTATTAATTACATCTCAAAGTTATTCCTTAATTTTTGATCTCATATACTAGGAAGGCTATGAGGCAACTCAATTTCAATCACAAGATAGAAAAACAAGACAACTCCAGACAACCAAAATCCACTGAGAATTTCTCCGGTGGAGAAAGCAATTTGTGCTTCATTAAGCATTAATATTTAATATGACACTATATGCCGAGAGGCATCAAACAGCTTGTTAAATGCAGGACATCTAAAATTCTCTTCAGAACATAGTAGTACAATTAGACATCATTTTGAAACAACAATCTAAAATACAACAGAGAAGTTCTAAAACAAAGGATTTGAAGCTTCATTGGTGGAGCAAAGAAAGCTGACGAGGAATGGCCATGACTAAGAATGTCATCGCCTGCTGGATATGCTGAAGGAGCTGACTTTCATGGGGGTTGCAATGACCAGCGGGGCCTCAGGTGAATCAGTGACTGCATACTTCTCGTGCATGAAGCGACTGTCAACAATGGAGTCATCCTTCAGGACTATCTTGTAACAGTAGCAGCTCTTCAAGCCCTCCTGATGGCGGTAGCACTCATGAGACCCATTCTTCACCTGTTGGAAGTTCCATATCACACTAAACTTGCCCACAGTCGCAACCAAATGGCGCTCCTGCTTCCCATTCTCTGTGACCTAAGCAATAATGTAAATGAAATTGTCAAGATTATACCCATAGAACTGAGGAAAATCACATGAAAAACTTACCTGAGTTTTTAAATAGATAAAAATTGCATATGGAACACAGATTACCAAGGTTAGGAGAGGTCTAAGACCACTTTCTTTTTTCTTTTTTCTTTTTTTGCAATCAGCACAGAACAATACTGATTGCAATCCACATGATACAAACATCCATGAGCTTTTAGACAGCATAACAAGTATTCTCTTCATGGCTTTTGGAAGAATTTCTACATTAATGAATTTAAGCAGTACATTCAATTACAAAGAAACACAGAATAGAATCTGTACGCACGAGAGAAAGATAAATGAGAAGAATTTCCATGATTGAGCAGCCTCTACAGGAAATAACCCCCAACTCCTCCAAGCGGAAGTATAGAAGTATAAGAAAGCACAACAGAACTATACCAAAATTCTTTAATGGGAGGCTTATCAACCAGATCAGCAGAAGCTCATGATAACTGATCACATTAAAGCAAGCCCAACAGGAAATGCTAGCCAAGTCAATCAAATGCTTGATTGCCAAACCTTAAATCAAAGTATCCATGAGCTGCAAACTCAATGGCAGGCAATCTGTGTGGAAAATGCAATAAACAAGATATACACAAGTAAAAGGAAAATTCACACTGACAAGTCCCACTCTCACCAGAGATATATGTTGTAACTATACGTGTGTGTGTGTGAACAAGCCAGAAGCCTGAGGGTACAAAGGGGCCCAAGGAATGAACCAACTGAACATGGACGTTCTCTTGAATTCCAATACATGTACAAAGCTTCAATCTTAAAGCATCGATTCTGGCATATACAAACAGAAACAGAAATGGTATATAATATGTGGGGTCTAACGTGACATGAAATAAATAGGACATTGGACCAACAATTTGGTGCAATTTGGTCCTTTGCTAGCCATAATTCACATGAATTATAATTCAATTCTATTCATGTAAGCAGGTTAAGATTCCAAGAATATGAACCGAATTCAAATTCAATTCATTTTGGTTCCGAGCACATGAATTGAGTTTTGGAGCCAAAAACACTGAATGGGCTAAATGAATATCAATTATTTAATTCATTTTAGCCAATTTATGGGTTTTCAAACAGGCTAAGCATTTCTAAGAACTAGACTCATAATTTTCCAATGTATTAGACATCCATGTTGCCATTTATTATACTGAGAAAATCCTAATTCAAGAAGGCCATGAAAGTATGCAATTAAAGCAGATGAAACACACAATTTATGAGTCCTAGCAAAGCAAACCCAGCAAAAGAATGTTTTAAAAGACTCTAACTAAGCACCTAATTGCAAATTGAATGGCCGAAAGAAGAATTAGTAACTTCTTACACATTATTCTGCAGGCTAGCAGCTGAAAAAAGGTGCAACTAACAGGCAGATAATATGCTTACTTACCCACGAAAACTGAGCATTTCGAAACTTATTATCAACTCCAGCTAAATGTGAATCTAGAGGATTCAGCTTCAACAATCTTGGAGCCGAGATCCTATTCCCCATACGGCCGGTAAAACCCGTCTTAGTATTTCCATCCTTGTCAGTAAACATGGTGCAGACAAGGATCAAATACGTATCCGTGGTACCCAATATCCACTTCCCATCAAAGGTAACATCTACATGATTAATCGGTGAACCAAGACCGGGAAAAGCCGTCTTCGCCTGCCTCATCGAATTGGTAGAATACAATCTAATCTTCCCGTCAAGAGACCCAACAACAATGGAACCATCACCGGTAGTGGCAAAGCACTGAAAATTAGTCCCACGAGAGAACTGATGCCCCTGTGTCCAATTCAACACAGGGGTGCTAGCATTGGCAAGATTCTGAACCATCCCATTTCGATCACGCATATCCCACCGGCAAAGCCTGTTATCATCCAATCCCAAGAATGTCGAACCCGAGGGATCCAATTGCGCTCCTTTACTATCATTTGTCACATCCCTCATTGTAATATCAGTCCCGTCCTTCCCAAACTTCCACTCGGTCACAATCTTCCCAGTCTCAATATCAAACTGATGGAGCCCTGTGGAATGAGGCTTCCCACCATTCATCGGACTCATAAGGAGCATATTTGTCTCAGCCCGCATTAGCAGCGCCTTTTTCGGCGTGGAATGCACCAAGCTCGAACCTTTCCTGGAATTTCCACCATCAAAATTGACATAAACGCCTTTCCCATGAATCCCATGAGTGAAATTCTTGACAACCTGAACGCCGGAATCACCAACCAAGAAACTATTGTCCAATGCACCCAATGCCAAGCTCTGTATTCCGCCATTGGCTGCCTCCTCGAACTCCTCGCGCAAGTCCTGGTTCGCTCTCACCGGTGTCTCCGAACCCGGGCTCTTCGAGAAGCTATCTTCGGTGTCTTCCCACACCGAATCATCCGCAATTTCAGGCTTCAACCACCCAATAAAGTCCTTCCCGTACACTTTAACCTTGTTCTCTTCAATGGCCTCGACCCCATACGTGTTCTCAAACACACAGTCCTGAAACTTTGAAACAAAGCTCTTATACTCCTCGTCGCTAAAGAATTTCATCGCCCAAACACCTTTGGCCACAAAATCAACTCGACGCTGATCGCCGAAGGTCTTCAATTGCACCTCCGTGGAAACCTTGACCCTAATCTTGGAACCAACTCTCAGAACCCACCAAGAATCTCCGTCTCCGTCTTCGTCTTCTTCCTCCTCGTCGTCGTCGTCACCATCGATCCGAGAGGTCTTGACAAAAGAATATGAAGTGAGCTTATCCGAGACGACCCATTTAGCCGCCGGTGTGCTTCCGCCGATGTGGAGGTAGAGCTTGACGGCGTTCTTGAGATTAGAGTTCTGGGTCGTTGTTGAGGACGAGTATTTGAGCTGGAGGGCCTGGAGCTTGACCTCCACTTCGTCCAAGGAAGACGGAGTTTTTGGTCGGCGCTCCGAGGATCGATCATTGGCATCGTGGTAGTTTTCGTCTTCTTCGTCTTCTTCTTCTTGTTCCGATTGTTCTTCGTGTTCTTCGGCGTCGGAGTCGGTCAGTTCCAGATCTTCGCGGCTGTGATTGGCACCCATTGCTTTGTAGAGAGGCACAAAGAGAGAAAGAGAGAGAGATAGATAGATAGAAGGCCTTGGGGATCTGAGAAAATGGGAAATGTGGAAACGAAGAGCGCCAAGTTCAAAATTTGAAATTGGGACCAGTTAGGGTTTATGATTGGTTAAAAAAATGGAAGAATATGGTTTCCGGGTTATCCAATGGGACCACTGGGTATCGGGTTTACCGGTTTAGGTTGTATTGGTGTAATGGACCAATGGTGTGTTTATTCGGATCCTGCTGTAGAAAAATTAAGCAAGAGTGTAGGGATTACGACTTTGCTACATGTAATTTGATAATTCGACCAAATTCTTAGCGTGAATAATGCTAAAAATTACATTTTACATTTTTAATTTACTATTATCTCAACTTGTTGATGTGGTGATGTTAATTAACCTCTTTTTTTTTTTTTTTTTTTTTCTAAAGAGTAATGACTAATTGTCATTGCTACATAAGATAAGTGAGATAGTGATGATATAAAAATGTGATTTCTAGTATTACTCATAGTAAAATTCATGGCCAATGCATAGCACGTGTGATTTAATGTGATTCTATAGACTCTTTTTGGGTTTTTTTTTTTTTTTCTCAATTTTTTCTAATCACATCCCAATGTGGTATCAAATATTCACACCTACTTCTTATTAACACCATTAACAAAAACTAGCCACATGAGATGTAAGTGATCTCACGTCTCTTTCTAATCCCACCTCCTGTAAGATCCAATTATTATTATGTGACTAATTTTCATTAATGATTTTAATGGGAAGTGGATAGAGCACTTGATTAGACCAATTAGACATTATAATTGAAAGCTCAGAGGGTGTCAAGTGTCAACAGAACTGTATCAAATCCTAAAGGCATGTAAGAGTGTTTTACCAGAAATATATGGTACGGGATATCTGCATTTGAAAATCACTATAAAGACTGAGGCTGCCAAAATTTTGTATTCGAATTCACTTTACTCATACACAAATTTCTTTTCATGTCTTCAATTGAGGTCACCTCAATAATGCTAACTCCTGAACAGCCATCCCCTCCAGTGTCTCTCATCATCTCCCTCAACCTTGCTACATCATCCCACCTCCCTTTTACAGCATAAAGATTGGACATTAACACATAAAACCCACCATTGTTGCAATCCAAGAAAAATAACTTCTTGGCCAGAGATTCCCCAAGCCTGACCTCTTGATGGATGCAACAAGCGCTGAGCAAAGCTCCCCACACGGCAGAATCTGGCTCAATCTCCATATTCTTGATAAAATCCATTGCTTCTTCAAACAAGCCTGCACGACCAAAGAGACCAACCATGCATGCAAAGTGTTGCAAACCTGGCACCATACCAAACTCTTCCCTCATAATTTGGAAGTACCTTCGTCCTTCTTGAAGAAGACCTCCATGGGTACAAGCAGCCAAAACACCCAAGAAAGTGATTTTATCAGGTTTTAGCCCTTGTACTCGCATTTGAGAAAAACAACCAAGAGCTTTATGCTCAAGCCCATACAAACTATAGCCTGAGATTATTGCATTCCATGTTGCCAAACATGGCTCTTTGATGCTCTTAAACACCCTTTCAGCACACTCTATTCTTCCGCATTTGGTGTACATATCTATAAGAGCAGTTCCAACAAAATCTTCCACTTCTAGATTGTTTCTTAGGACATAATTATGAAGTTTATTCCCAAATTGCAGGTACCCAAGTTGGCAGCACCCAGAAAGTAAACTAGCAATGGTAATGGCATCTGGACTGTGACCAAACATCTTCATTTGACAGAACAGTTCCATGGCATCACTTGACCTTCCAGCCTGTACACAGCCAGATATCACAGAATTCCAGCTGATCAATGGTTTTTCATGCATCTCAAAAAACAAAGAAAAAGCAGCTTCTATCTCGTCAAAGTTGGAGTACATGCTTATCAGGCCATTTGCAACCAAACAATCGACACTCAACCCACTCTTTAGTCCATAACCATGGAATGCAAGTCCAGAGCCAAAGTGAGCAGGATGTTTGATCCCATGGAGGATGCTAACCATAGCAACTGCATCCAACTTCAGGTTTAAATGCTGCATTTGAGAAAAACACTCCACCACCATACCCATATTTCCCTTCTCAGCATAGCTTGAAATAATTGCAGTAAGGGAAACCAAGTTGTTCTGGGGAAATGACTCGTAAAGCAGTTTTGCTAATTCTGTGTTCACATACCTTGCATAAACACAAACTAGTGCAGTGATCATAGAAGGATCATTGACCACACCAGTTTTCAGTGCATAAGAATGGATAGATTCAGGATGAGCATTGGCTGACAGAAGGCTCATAATGGTTACTGAATTGGCTTCCACACCTTCCTCCCGCATTCTATTGAAAACAAGCATTGCCTCATCAAAATAACCATTCTGGCCATAGGCACCAATCATGGTATTCCAAGAAACCACACTTCTCTCGACCATTTCCCCAAACAAAAGTTCCGCTGCTTCCAAATCCACACATTTAGCATACATAGAGGTAAGCGCATTCTTAGCTTGAGAATCCAAATCAAGGCCAGCCTTAACTCCAAAACCATGAATAGATTTCCCTTGAAATGCTAGCTCATGCCGACCGCAAGATGGAACTAAACTAACCATAGTCGTGTGACTAGGGATAAAGCCCTCTCTAAGCATTTGAACAAAGAGTTCTAACGCACCAAAATCATACCCATTTCGCGAATACCCACAAATCAATGCATTCCAAGAGACAACATCTCGATCACGCATATCATCAAACACCAGCTGTGCATGTTTTATACATCCCAATTTCATATATAAATTAAGAAGGGCGGTACTTAAATACACAAATTGGTCCCCGCCTGATTTCACCAAATGGGTCTGAATCTGATTTGCTTCTAGTCTTTCCTTCATTGAATTCAAAGCAGAGGAAGACGAAGACGAAGACGATCCACAGGCCATAAGGAGTAAAGAGAAAGTGAGGTCGTTGGGTCTCACATTGGTTTGCAACAATTGGCGAAAGAGGACCAAAGCCCGGCCAGAGTTTTTGCTTTCAATGTAAGATCTAAACACGGTGTGGAAGAAAGAAAGAGAAGGTCTTGGAGAGAGACCCACGGTACGGGACAAGCTCATACTCTGCCCTTTGGCGCGAGATTTGACCGTTGACACGTCCGGCTGCTATCTTTACTACACGCAGAGAGCATTTACGATCCCTGTGTAGTTTTAAAACTATTTCTACGTGCAACCCGTTAAAAAAAAAGTTTTTTTTTTTAACCTGTGGACGCACAACCGGGAGAGAGCAATTCTAACTAATGAATTGCGCTTCTACGTGGAACTGGTTGTAAGCTAATAAAATATTTTTTTTCTCAGAATATTTTGTCCTAGACAACACTTGTGATTATTCAAAAAAAAAAAAAAAAAGTCTTTCTCCTCGGTCCTGGAGGGAGGTAAGTGGAAAATTTACATGGTAAAATATTTTATGTAGTTAAAATAACTGAATTTTCAATCAAGCAAGAGAAATTCAAAATTCAATGGAATCGTAGGAACCAATGGACAAAATAAAAGCTTCACTAATCTCCCATTTGAACTGTTTCTTTCATTTTTGTATTTGTAAAGAGATCCCAATGATTATTTTTCACTGAGAAATTTATTGTAGTCAACATAGACAGAAATCTCTTAGAATCAGCAACAGGCCTCTTGAACCATTGTGGCATTCATTCCATACAAAATCAGTTTTTCTCCCACACAGCGTAGTCTTGGCCAGAGGTGGCAACGTGGAAGTTTGAGGGAACAAGGTTTCCAACTTCAAACCTTGGCCCAATCTTCATAAAGATCGCGTCGTCAATCTTAGCTACATATAAGTCAGCATCAGCCGCTATAATATTCACTGTGCTCCTGCAATTGATCCCATTCCGGCTCCTAATTGCTGTCAAATTGCTTATCTCCTCCTTTAGACCCCATTCAATGAAGTGATCGTAGAACTGCACAACATATACAACCACCATCTCTTCCAGTCAACAATAATAGTATAATAATGACTGACGGATTATTAGCCATATTTAGAATGAAAATTTGATATAAACCTCATGTACAACTCATTTTTGAAAATTTAAGGACGTATATATACACATGGTTAAGATGGTACTTAAAGATGTGGTGACAATTCTGATACCAAATGATATATACCCTTGAAAACTGGCTTTATATACATATGATTAAGATTGCGGTTAAACCACGTGAGGTTGTTAGGATCATAATTAAAACTATATAAATAAATAAGATGGAGGACAGAAATTACGTACTATGTCTGGGCTCCCAGGATGGGTGAGAATGTAAGCATATCCCTGAATGACTTTATCGGAGGGGAATGGCCAAAGCTTTTGAGTAGACCCAGTGTCATGATTGTCAATAAATGTCACTGCATTTTCTGGCTTAATTCCAATCAACCCTGGTGGCTTTCCATTAGAGTCTTTTAATAGCCCGAGCTCCCCGTCCACAGCTGCTTGAAGAATCCCTTTGGTTGTGAAATCAAATGCATTGACAGCACCACCAGCAGCCTGTACCCAATCAGCTAGAGCACCACGGTGTCCATTACCATCTGTCAAATTAAGAGTATCCCATTTCTCCCCAACAGCAAAATCTGGCTTAGTTTGTTCCATATAAATTTTTGTAATACTTGGGGAGTACCCCTTCACAAAATCAAATCGCCACCCATCAAATCCAATCTCAGTCTTTAGCCAATTCATCCATTCAGACAACTCTTTCTGTACTTGTGGATTAAGATGATCAATGTCAGGCGCAGGTTCATAGGCCTCTCCACTGTCAAGATTCCCAGTGCCATCAGAGTAGGTAGTGTCATCCCTGCAAATGAAGGAGGGCCCCCAGTCGAGTTTTCCATCCGAAGTTCCACCTTCAAAGATGCTCCAAATTCCTCTCCCATCTTTCTTCTCAGCAGTTCTGTGGTTTATCACTATGTCAGCAACAGCTTTAATTCCCTTCTCATGGAGAGCGGCAATCAGTGACTTCAATTCCTCCTTTGAACCATATTTTGAGGCATCCAGATCATATAGCCTTCCAGGCAAGTATCCTGGAATAAAACAAGGAGAGACATATGAATTTAAATCACCAATTATCTTAAAAGCTTAACAGAAAATAATAAATTTAATTATTTATTAACACTTTTTTCATGTATTGACTCAAATTGGCCCTCAATCGGCTTCATTCCAGTAGAGTATCATGGAACAAAAAGTATATTAAAACGCAATTAACACATCCGGCGAAGTCGAATTTGGAAGACCTACTCAAGATAGGGGTTGTAATTCGTGTTCACATGTTGGGTTTATATTGTATTGAGGCATTGATATAATAATATATCGATCACCATAACCTAACATATTTAGATAAATAAGTCAAACCCCTCAACACTAACCTACTAATTTTATGTTGGGTTCGTGTCAAGTTAGCAGATCGTGTCAATAATAGACAACATTAAATGCCATATTCGAGTTATGTCGAACCATATGTATAAGCCTATATATGTCAACTTTAACCCTATCAATTTAATTAAACAGATCAATCCATCAATTCTAACCAATTAATTTCGTGTTTATTTCATTTCATATTCACGTTATGATGCTATATCCATATGGTAGCTAGAAAATTAGATCATGGTTCAGATGTTATATAATACGGAAAAATACCTTTTACCCCCTAAATTATCTAGAATTTACAATTTTACCTCAAATGTTTAAAAAGTGGCATAATATCTCTCAAAGTTTCAAACCTTAACACAAAACTCCTGATGTTTAGACTTTACCCCGAAGTAATTTATGTTTATTATTTACCCATACAAAGTATTTCGGCTTGGGTGGGGGGAGGGTGTAAAGTGTAAAATATAAATTACTTAAGGGGCAAAGTGTAAACATGGATTTTTTTTAAAATGTCAAATATTTTGTGGGAGTAAAGTGTCATTTTTTAAACCTTAGAAATAAAATAAGTGGATACCTCGAGAGTAAAAGAGAGCTGAACAAGGAATTAGAGATACCCTGTGGGGAACAATTGCCGGAACTAACTCAAGATCTAGCTAAAAAACAGATAGAGAAAACTGCCATCATGGGTAACTTGTTATAAAATATGTGATTGAATACGAAATTCGCCTGCGGAACAAGAAATTAGAAATACCGTGCTCATCAGCAGATTGAGAAGCGGGAGGAAGCCAGACATGAGTGATTCCGGCATTAGCGAGATCAGGAACAGAGCCCTTCAGTATGTTGTACCATCCAACTTTACTGCTTGATTCCCAATTGAACCCCTGTCATATCATCGTCATCTTGAACAATTAGTTCCATTATGCATATACGAGAGAGAGAGAGAGTAAATGGGTTGCGAGCCATGCCTGAAATAGTATGGCCGGGGACACCATGGAAGGTGAGAGAGAAATGAAGAGGCCGAGGAAGCAGAGCCCTGTTAGAAGATTCATGGCGTTGATGGTTTTGGGACTGGGCACTTCTGTCTCCCTTTATAGGCATCGTTGTCTGGTTTAAAGTTTCGCAAGGTGCGTGTCTAATTTGACGCTCTCGACGTACGTCAAAGAAAGAAAATAGATTGTCACATATTCGGAAGAAAATGGACGGTCAAGAAAAATCAAATGGGAAAACGATCAAGACAATCAAGAAAGTAGGAGAAAAATCCAAGCGTAAAAATATTAACTGATTAAAAATATTAACAAACAATAAAGATAAAATAATAAAAAATAAAAAATAAAAACACTCTTGCTATTTTTTATTCATTTCTTTTACCAAATAACAGTGTCTATTTTTTTTTTTTTTAAAAAAAAGTGTATTTTTTTTGTTCCTTTTATTTCTCTATCACTGTAGCCAGCTCAGAATGCCTACCATTTGCTATAAATAATTAGAAGGTCAAAGTCAAAGTTTCACGTCTGGTCTTGGAAGTATTATTAGAATCAATTGACTTGGCTTTCCCATTATCAATTATCAAACCGACAATAGCACGGAGAGATTTTCGAACATTCGTAGAATGCTATATGTCACATTCTCACCTCCCATTATTCATTAAGAACTTCATTCTTCAAGTTCAAGGCATACGTGGCATGATTCTTATAATATTTAGTGGAGTGTATAAAAATTAATTTTTAATTATGATAACATTACTCTCAACATAAATGAATCAAATCTATTATCCTATTCTGAGTAATTTTAGAAGGCTTATTTGTGTTTTATTTGTGCCCTACTAAGGATTATGTGGCTATTAAAATCGTCATTTGATCAAAACTCAATAATAATCAATCACAAACCCAATAGTGATTTTAATAGCCACATCATTCTAAGTAGGCCACCTAGAATTACTCTTCTATTCCTCTCCTTTTGTGTTAATGTGTTTTGAGTTATTTGTCAATATTTTTATTGCAAGAATACAAATCAAACGAAAGAAAATTTATCCTACCTCAATTTACTTATCCTTCTCTTGTTAATAAAAGAGGTTACTTTATAACATTTTAACATTATTTTATTTAGGGTAAAGTCCACTTATCCCCCTCAAACTACTACTCAAATGACAATCTACCCTCCAAACTATTAAATAAGACAATTTACCCCCTAAACTACCAAAAAAATGACAATGTACTCCTCAATGCTAGCAAAATGATGAAATTACCCTTATAGAATTTTCAATAAGACAAAAATGCCCTTAAAATTTTGAAAAAATAAAAATAAATTAAATTTTAGTATTTTTGTTTTTATTTTCGTCATTTTGTTAAAATTGGGGGGTACATTGTCATTGTTTTGGTAGTTTGAAGGGTAAATTGTCATTGGAGTAGTAGTTTAAGGGGTTAAGTAGATTTTACCTTTTTATTTATGAAATGTGTTTAGTGTCATTTTCTATATATGTCGTCCTACATATTCAATGGTACATAGATGAACAAAGTGTGTAGAATAATGAAACTAAACATTTTTCTTTATTTCTTTCGTAAAGAACAAATGAGATAGTAGAGTATATCACTCATAGTCTATTTTATTATTTTATTTCTTCCATAAATGAGAAACCTAATAAGTGGATAATCCACTGTCTATTTTATTTTCACCTTATCCCCAACAATAGCGAAATCCCACAATAAGATAAAATGAATGGTAATGAAAATGAAACGAAAATATGGCGTCTATTTTAAGCCACCATAATATTAGATATCCCAAATCCAAATAATCTCGAAAAGCAGACAAATGGTCGATGTCATCCATTTGAACTTGCTGCGAAAGATATATATCCTTACACATTTCATGTCACCTCAATTTGCGGTAACAACTTTTCCGAATGTCAAAAGAATGTTGTAATGTTAGAGTACATTTGAATGATTTTTTTTTTTTTTGAAAGAAAAATATTTCAATTTCATTGATAATAATCACGAGCATAAAGCTCTTACATCGCAGGAGCACAAAGCCCTGAAAATGCAAATTTTAGCCGAAGCTACAAAGATACAATCATCACCTAAAACCTTCGCTAACCTATGACTAGTTTTCAGTTGAGATAACAGATCTGCATAAGACAAACGCAATCCAATGCATAGGTAGCTCAAATTCCTCCTCGATCCAAAAGCCAGGATAAAGTTCACGTCCACAACTCAAAGGCCTGGACCAAAAATCACATTCACGACCCAAAAGTCTGGACCAAAGTTCAGTTCACATCCAAGCAGGCAAATCGAGGGGCCAAAGCCTTATTACAAACAGAAGCAAGAAAATCGAAATAAAACGTGGGCGAACCAAAGAGGCAGAGCTTTATTACAAGCAAATAACATGAATGAAATGCATACATGGGAAAAACAGAAACAAAGACAATACAAGGAAAGTAAAACAAAACGGGAACATGCACACACAGCGTGGATGCCGATAGTGCACTCGCCAAAGACCGACACCGGAAGGGAACGCTGGAAGCTCGACGCGGCGGGGACGCGGAAAAAGGCCCAAAACAGTGGACGGAGGGAGGCGAAGCCGATCGCCAGTTGGCCGGAAAACCATCGCAGCAGGGGGCGTTGAGGCTCTTCGTTGGAGGGGCGCGAGGAAAAACCCAGCAGCGGACGGTGGGCGGCAGAGCGGGCAGAGGAGATCGGCGACGAACACAAAACAAAACAAGGGGGAGTTTGAAAGAAACTCCAAAATCAGCACCCACACTAAGTGGCACACATGCAAAGCTACAAGAACAACATACCAAAAACACAGCAAAGAAACAAAAGGGAAAGAAACAGAAAACAACCATAGAGCCCCGCCAGAGACAAAAGCGGAACAAAGAGGAAGGGGCGGTCGAGAACAGGTAGGGAGGAGGCAACCCGGGCCAGGGACATCAAGTAAACTATTGGCACACGGTGCAAGGGCAGGCGAGGGGGAGGAGGGAGGTAGCAAACGACCATCCCTCCTCCCCTCACCATGGGGGAGGGGGCTTACCTGAGGCTGCGACACTAGAGAGAAAGCGAGAAAACCCTAACTTAAAGTTAGAAATTTGATGGAAATTAAATTAGCTTAATTTTAAGAATATGTTAAAAATTTGATCACCTTAAATTATGGGATTTGATTAAGATTATATGTATGTGTAAGCCCTATAAATAAATAGAGCATTTTATATTATAAACTATAACAAGGAAAAAGAATATATGTAACTATTTGGGCTTTATCCTATAAACGTAGGTTATTGACAGAACCCGTGAAACCTTTTGTGTCATTTTATTATTTCCGCTTTTATCTTCTTCTTTTTTATTTAATTATGAATTTCTTCATGGTATCATAGCAATAGGCTAACCCCAGTATGATCCAATGGTCATGTGTATTTCTTCTTCTTTTTCTTCAATTTATTGTTTTGTTTCTTGAGAAAAAAAAAATAAAAACAGATTTGCAGCACCAACAACTGCTTCCTAGGTTTAACCACCGCCGCTTCCAGCCTTTGCCGCTATCGGGGAGAACTATCGTTCCCACTCACAGCCTTGCCATGCCACCTCTGGCCTTCTACAACCCAGCCCAACACCACTATCTCCTTTGGCCCTTCACAGGAGCTTCCCAGCCCGCCTTCCATGGCTTTATCTAGGTCTTTCACAACAGATCTACGGCTTCGCTCCACCTGCTCTTCACCCCGCATTCATCAACATTGCGTCTTGTCCAGCCATTCATAGTATGGGTGTCAACCCGATTCCAATTATTAGCTATTGGCTAAAATCGCTAACCGAAACCAGAGTACCTGATTATTGAATTTAGAAAACCGGATCTCAAGTTTTTTAAAATTTGAACATTTTGGACCTATTTTAGGTATTAGACCTACTCTTTGGGCTTAATTTAGCCATTTTTGCACTATAAAAAAATTAGGGTTTTTTTGGTCCAATAATTTAGGCTTTGTTGTGGTTGTTCAAAATACATTTTAAAAGTGCCTTAAAAGTTCATTTTAAAAACTTTTATAATACATGAGATTAAACAACTACATCTACATATATTCCAACTACAAATCTCATTGTTATGAGATTAAACACTAAATATTTACTACTACAAACCTAAACAAAACAATAAAAATGCATATATAAAATACATGTAAACGCTAAAGTAAAATAGATAAGAATATATCACAGACTCGTAGTATATAAATACAATTGATATATATATATATATATATATATATATATATATATATATATATATATATATTTTGAATAAGTAAACATCATCTCATTCCATATAAGATTCAGAGCATAAAGCTTTTGCATCACAAGAGTATAAAACTCTTAAGAAAATAGGCAGAAGCCATGTGATTTCAAAGTCGTAGATACATCGAAAAATCTAACAATCAAATCGTATCTATGACCTCCAATCTGACCCATGTACAAACTTCATTCATGGCATAGATCTGCTCTTGGCAAACTAAATCTAAGAGATGAGTTGATTATATCTCTACAACAAAAGTTTTTATTTAACTGGCCATGAGAGATAAGCCCTCACACCGAAAATTATCCGTCCTCAACTCGAAAGCCAGAACATAAACAAACAAAAACTAAAAACAGCAGCAGCAACCTCACACAAAAGCGCTTGAGATTCACGTCATCCACGCTCACGCGGACCATAAGATGGAACTAAACTAACCATAGTCGTGTGACTAGGGATAAAATCCTCTCTAAGCATTTGAACGAAGAGTTCCAACGCACCAAAATCATACCCATTTCGCGAATACCCACAAATCAATGCATTCCAAGAGACAACATCTCCATCACGCATATCATCAAACATTAGCTGTGCATGTTTTATACATCCCAATTTCATATATAAATTAAGAAGGGCGGTACTTACATACACAAATTGGTCCCCGCCTGATTTCACCAAATGGGTCTGAATCTGATTTGCTTCTAGTCTTTCCTTCATTGAATTCAAAGCAGAGGAAGACGAAGACGATCCACGGGCCATAAGGAGTAAAGAGAAAGTGAGGTCATTGGGTCTCACATTGGATTGCAACAATTGGCGAAAGAGGACCAAAGCCCGGCCAGAGTTTTTGCTTTCAATGTAAGATTTAAACACGGTGTGGAAGAAAGAAAGAGAAGGGCTTGGAGAGAGACCCACAGTACGGGACAAGCTCATACTCTGCCCTTTGGCGCGAGATTTGACAGTTGAGACGTCCGGCTGCTATCTTTACTACACGCAGAGCGCACTTACGCATTCCGGTGTAGTTTTAAAACTATTTGTACGTCCAACCGTTTTATTTATTTATTTATTTTTAACATGTTCACACAAAAAGGAGAGGGAGATTCAAAGTAGTGAACTGCGCTTCTACGTGCAACCGGTTTGTAAGCTAATACAATATTTTTTTTCTTAGAAGTTAAGAATAATTTTTCCAAGACAGCACTTGTGATTATTATAAAAAAACAATTTTTTTTTTAAAAAAAATGTCTTTCTCCTCGGTGATGGAGGGAGTTAAGTGGAAAATTTACATGGTAAATATTTTATGTAGTTAAAATAACTGAATTTTCAATCAAGCAAGAGAAATTCAAAATTCAATGGAATCGTAGGAACCAATGGACAAAATAAAAGCTTCACTAATCTCCCATTTGAACTGTTTCTTTCATTTTTGTATTTGTAAAGAGATCCCAATGATTATTTTTCACTGACAAATTTATTGTAGTCAACATAGACAGAAATCTCTTAGAATCAGCAACAGGCCTCTTGAACCATTGTGGCATTCATTCCATACAAAATCAGTTTTTCTCCCACACAGCGTAGTCTTGGCCAGAGGTGGCAACGTGGAAGTTTGAGGGAACAAGGTTTCCAACATCAAACCTTGGTCCAATCTTCATAAAGATCGCGTCGTCAATCTTAGCTACATATAAGTCAGCATCAGCCGCTATAATATTCACTGTGCTCCTGGCATTGATCCCATTCCGGCTCCTAATTGCTGTCAAATTGCTTATCTCCGCCTTTAGACCCCATTCAATGAAGTGATCGTAGAACTGCACAACATATACGACGACCGTCTCTTCCAGTCAACAATAATAGTATAATATGACTGACGGATTATTAGCCATATTTAGAATGAAAATTTGATATAAACCTCATGTACAACTCATTTTTGAAAATCCAAAGACATATATATACACATGGTTAAGATTGTACATAAAGATGTGGTGGCAATTCTAATGCTGAATGATTAAGATTGCAGTTAAGCCACGTGAGGCAGTTAGGATCATAATTAAAACTATGTAAACAAATAAGATGGAGGACAGAAATTACGTACTATGTTTGGGGTCCCAGGATGGGTGAGAATGTAAGCATATCCTTGCATGACTTTATCGGAGGGGAATGGCCAAATCTTTTGAGTAGACCCAGTGTCATGATTGTCAATAAATGTCACTGCATTTTCTGGCTTAATTCCAATCAACCCTGGTGGCTTTCCATTAGAGTCTTTTAATCGCCAGAGCTCTCCGTTCACAGCTGCTTGAAGAATCCCTTTGGTTGTGAAATCAAATGCATTTACAGCACCACCAGCAGCCTGTACCCAATCAGCTAGAGCACCACGGTGTCCATTACCATCTGTCAAATTAAGAGAATCCCATTTCTCCCCAACTGCAAAATCTGGCTTAGTTTGTTCCATATAAATTTTTGTAATACTTGGGGCGTACCCCTTCACAAAATCAAATCGCCACCCATCAAATCCAATCTCAGTCTTTAGCCAATTCATCCATTCAGACAACTCTTTTTGTACCTGTAGATTAAGATGATCAATGTCAGGCGCAGGTTCATAGGCCTCTCCGCTGTCAAGATTCCCAGTGCCATCAGAGTAGGTAGTGTCATCCCTGCAAATGAAGGAGGGCCTCCAGTCGAGTTTTCCATCCGAAGTTCCACCTTCAAAGATGCTCCAAATTCCTCTCCCATCTTTCTTCTCAGCAGTTCTGTGGTTTATCACTATGTCAGCAACAACTTTAATTCCCTTCTCATGGAGAGCGGCAATCAGTGATTTCAGTTCATCCTTTGAACCATATTTTGAGGCATCCAGATCATATAGCCTTCCAGGCAAGTATCCTGGAATAAAACAAGGAGAGACATACATTGACCTTAAATCACCGATTGTCTTAAAAGCTTAACAGAAAATAATAAATTTAATTATTTATCAACACTTTCTTCATGTATTGACTCAAATTGACCCTCGATCGACTTCATTCCAGTAGAGTATCATGGAACAAAAAGTATATTAAAACACAATTAACACATCCGGCCAAGTCGAATTTGGAAGACCTACTCAAAATAGGGGTTGTAATTCGTGTTCGCATGTTGGGTTTATATTGCATTGAGGCATTGATATAAGAATATATCGATCACCCTAACCTAGCACATTTAGTTAAATAAGTCAAACTCCTCAACACTAATCTACTAATTTCATGTTGAGTTCAAGTCGAGTTAACGGGTCATGTAAAAAATTGACCACATTAAATGTCATATTCGAGTCGTGTTGAACCATATGTATAAGCCTATATAGGTCAACCTTAATCCTATCAATTTAATTAAACAAGTCAATCCATCAATTCCAATCAGTTAATTTCGTAATGATTTCATTTTAGATTCACGTTATGATGTTATATCCATATAGTAGCTCGAAAACTAGATCATGGTTCAGATGTTATATAATAGGGAAAAATACCTTTTCCCCCCCTAAAGTATTTATGAATTTGCAATTTTACTCCCAATATTTAAAAAGTGACATAAGATCTCCAAAAGTTTCAAACCTTAACACAAAACTCTCGATGTTTAGACTTTACCCCCAAAGTAATTTATGTTTATTATTTACCCCCACAAAATATCAAGGCTTGGGGGGTGGGGGGTAAAGTGTAAAATCGGGAATAAAGTGTAAAATATAAATTACTTCAGGGGCAAAATGTAAACATGAGTTTTTTTGTCAATGTCAAATATTTTGTGGGAGTAAAATGTCATTTTTTAAACATCTGAGAGTAAAATAGATGAATAGTTCAGGAGTAAAGAGAATACAAAATAAGCATGCAGAAGAACATGGAATTAGAGATACCCTGGGGAGCAATTGCCGGAACTAACTCAAGATCTAGCTAAAAAACAGATAGAGAAAACTGCCATCATGGGTAACTTGTTATAAAATATGTGATTGAATACGAAATTCGCCTGCGGAACAAGAAATTAGAAATACCCTGGTCAGCAGCAGATTGAGAAGCGGGAGGAAGCCAGACATGAGTGATTCCGGCATTAGCGAGATCAGGAACAGAGCCCTTCAGTATGTTGTACCATCCACCTTTACTGCTTGATTCCCAATTGAACCCCTGTCATATCATCATCATCTTGAACAATTAGTTCCATTATGCATATACGAGAGAGAGAGAGAGAGAGAGAGTAAATGGGTTGCGAGACATGCCTGAAATAGTATGGCCGGGGCCACCATGGAGGGTGAGAGAGAAATGAAGAAGCCGAGGAAGCAGAGCCCTGTTAGAAGCTTCATGGCGTTGATGGTTTTGGGACTGGGTACTTCTGTCTCCCTTTATAGGCATCGTTGTCTGGTTTGAAGTTTCGCACGGTGCGTGTGTGACACTCTAGACGTAAAAGAAAGAAAATAGATTGTCACATATTCGGAAGAAAATGGACGGTCAAGAAAAATCAAATGGGAAAACGATCAAGACATTCAAGAAAGTAGGAGAAGAAGGGCACGCCGCGTGCTCTTTTGTTTTACCCGGAGAAAAATCTAAGCGTAAAATACACGGAATGAGAGATGCATTGACGAAGGAAAAACCAAAAGGAGATGCATCTCTCATTCCGTGTATTTTACGCTTAGATTTTTCTCCGGGTAAAACAAAAGAGCACGCGGCGTGCCCTTCTTCTCCTACTTTCTTGAATGTCTTGATCGTTTTCCCATTTGATTTTTCTTGACCGTCCATTTTCTTCCGAATATGTGACAATCTGTTTTCTTTCTTTGACGTACGTCGAGAGTGTCAAATTTGACACTGTTTTTTTCTTAAAAAAAAAAAAAAAAAAAATTATGTAAAAAATAGACTCTGTTATTTGGTAAAAGAAATGAATAAAAAATAGCAAGAGTGTTTTTATTTTTTTATTCATTTTTATTGTTTGTTACAGGAAATAAAAGACCAAAAAAAAAAAAAAAAAAAAGTCGTTAACAAACGCGGCCTATATGTCACGTTCTGACCTCCCAGTATTCTTTAAGAACTTCATTCTTCAAGGCATACGTGGCATGATTCTTATAATATTTAGTGGAGTGTATAAAATTAATTTTTAATTATGATAACATTACTCTCAACATAAATGAATCAAGTCCGTCATCATATTCCGAGTAATTATAGAAGGCCTACTTATATCCTACTAAGAATTATGTGGCTATTAAAATCATCATTTGACCAAAATTCAATAATGATCAATCACAATCTCAATGGTAATTTTAATAGCCACATCATCCTAAATATGACACAAGTAGACCACCTAAAATTATTCTTCTATTCCTCTCCTTTTGTGTCAATGTGTTTTGAGTTATTTGTCAATATTTTTATTGTGAGAATAGAAATCAAAAGAAAGAAAATTTATCCTACCTCAATTTACTTATCCTTATCTTGTCGATAAAAGAGGTTACTTTATAATATTTTAACATTATTTTATTTAGGGTAAAGTCCACTTAACTCCCTCAAACTACCACTCAAATGACAATTTAGGATAAAGTCCACTTAAATATCAATTACGACAATTTACCTCCCAAATTACAAAAAAAAAGTGACAATGTACTCCCCAATGCTAGCAAAATGATGAAATTATTCATGTAGAATTTTCAATAAGACAAAAATGCCCTTAAATTTTTTTTTTTTAAAAAAATTAAATTAAATTTTAGTATTTTTGTTTTTATTTTAGTAAGGGTAATTTCACCATTTTGTTAAAATTGGGAGGTACACTGTCATTGTTTTGGTAGTTTGGAGGGTAAATTGTCATTGGGGTAGTAGTTTAAGGAGTTAAGTGGATTTTACCCTTTTATTTATGAAATGTGTTTAGTGTCATTTTCTATATATGTCTTCCCGCATATTGAATGGTATATAGATGAACAAAGTGTATAGAATAATGAAACTAAACATGTTTCTTTATTTCTTTCGTAAAGAACAAATGAGATAGCAGAGTATATCACTCATAGTCTATTTTATTATTTTATTTCTTCCATAAATGAGAAACCTAATAAGTGGATAATCCACTGTCTATTTTATTTTCACCTTATCCCCAACAATAGTGAAATCCCACAATAAGATAAAATGAATGGTAATGAAAATGAAACGAAAATATGGCGTCTATTTTAAGCCACCATAACATTAGATATCCCTAATCCAAATAATCTGGAAAAGCAGACAAATGGCCGATGTCATCCATTTGAACTCGCCGCGAAAGATATATATATATCCTTACACATTTCATGTCACCTCAATTTGTAGTAACAACTTTTCCGAATGTCAAAAGAATGTTGTAATGTTAGAGTATATTTGAATGATCTTAAAGTTAGAAATTTGATGAAAATTAAATTAGCTTAATTTTAAGAATATGTTAATGATCTGATCACCTTAAATTATAAGATTTTATTAAGATTATATGTATGTGTAAGCTCTATAAATAAATAGAGCATTTTATATTATAAACCATAACAAGGAAAAAGAATATAATGTAGCTATTTGGGCTTTATCCTGTAAACGTAGGTTATTGACTGAACCCATGAAATCTTTTGTGTCATTTTATTATTTCTGCTTTTATCTTTTCTTTTTTTTTATCTTTTTTTTTTTATCTTTTTTTTTTTAATTTAATTTAATTATGAATTTCTTCATGGTATCATAACAATAGGCTAACCCCAGTACGATCCAATGGTCATATGTATTTCTACTTCTTTTTCTTCAATTTATTGTTTTGTTTCTTGAGAAAATAAAAAATAAAAACAAATTTGCAGGACCAACAATTGCTTCCTAGGTCTAACCACCGCCGCTTCCAGCCTTTGCCACTATCGGGGAGAAGTATCGTTCCCACTCACAGCCTTGCCACGCCACCTCTGGCCTTCCACAACCCAGCCCTTCACAAGAGCTTCCCAGCCGCCTTCCATGGCTCTGTCTAGGTCTTTCACGACAGATCTACGGCTTAACTCCACTAGCTCTTCACCCAACATTTATCAACATTGTGTCTTGTCCAGCCATTCATAGTATGGGTGTCAACCCAATTCCAATTACTAGTTATTGGCTAAAATCGCTAACCGAAATCAGGGTACCTGATTATTGAATTTAGAAAATCGGATCCCGGGTTTTTTAAAATTTGAACATTTTGGACCTATTTTAGGTGTTAGACCTACTTTTTGGGCTTAATTCAGCCATCTTTTGCACTTTAAAAAAATTGGGTTTTTTTGGGTCCAATAATTTAGGCTTTGTTGTGGTTGTTCAAAATACATTTTAAAAGTGCCTAAAAATTCATTTTAAAAACTTTCATAATACATGAGATTAAACAATAAATATTTACTACTACAAACCTAAACAAAACAATAAAAATGCATATATAAAATACATGTAAACGCTAAAGTAAAATAGATAAGAATATATCACAGACTCATAGTGTGTATATATATATATTGAATAAGTAAAACATCCTCTCATTCCATAAAAGATTTAGAGCATAAAGCTCTTGCATCACAAAGTATAAAGCTCTTACGAAAATAGGCAGAAGCCATGTGATTTCCAAGTTGTAGATACATCAAAATATCTAACAATCAAATTGTATCTATGACCTCCAATCTCACCCATGTACAAACTTCATTTATGGCATAGATCTGCTCCTGGTAAACTAGATCTAAGAGATGGGTTGATTATGTCTCTACAACAAAAGTTTTTATTTAACCGGCCATGAGAGATAAGCCCTCACACCGAAAATTATCCGTCCTTGACTTGAAAGCCAGAACATAAACAAACAAAAACAAAAAACCAAAAACAGCAGCGGCAACCTCAAACAAAAGCGCTTGAGATTCACGTCATCCACGATCACGCGGACCACAAGATGGAACTAAACTAACCATAGTCGTGTGACTAGGGATAAAACCCTCTCTAAGCATTTGAACGAAGAGTTCCAACGCACCAAAATCATACCCATTTCACGAATACCCACAAATCAATGCATTCCAAGAGACAACATCTCGATCACGCATATCATCAAACATCAGCTGTGCATGTTTTATACATCCCAATTTCATATATAAATTAAGAAGGGCGGTACTTACATACACAAATTGGTCCCCGCCTGATTTCACCAAATGGGTCTGAATCTGATTTGCTTCTAGTCTTTCCTTCATTGAATTCAAAGCAGAGGAAGACGAAGACGATCCACAGACCATAAGGAGTAAAGAGAAAGTGAGGTCATTGGGTCTCACATTGGATTGCAACAATTGGCGAAAGAGGACCAAAGCCCGGCAAGAGTTTTTGCTTTCAATGTAAGATTTAAACACGGTGTGGAAGAAAGAAAGAGAAGGGCTTGGAGAGAGACCCACAGTACGGGACAAACTCATACACTGCCCTTTGGCGCAAGATTTGACCGTTGAGACGTCCGGCTGCTATCTTTACTACACGCAGAGCGCACTTACGCATCCCTGTATAGTTTTAAAACTATTTCTACGTCCAACCATTTTATTTATTTATTTTTGATATGCTTGCACAAGAAAGAGAGGAGGATTCGAAGTAGTAAATTGCACTTCTACGTGCAGCCGGTTGTAAGCTAATACAATATTTTTTTTCTCAGAATAATTTTTCCTAGACAACACTTGTGATTATTATATGTTAAATATATTGGATAATATATTAGAAGCAGAAGAAAGAGAGAGAAGAGAGAGAGAGCGAAAGCATACAATGGACTACATTGTATTGACTCTTATTTTAATAATGAATAAGAAGGCAAGTAACCTAATAGATGAAGGAAAGGTAAACCTAGTAGAATAAGAAAAGGTAAACCTAATAGACTAATAATACCTAAAGAAGTAAATAACAAGTAATATTCTTAACATCCTCCCTCAAACTCAATGTGTAAACTTGAGTTTGGATAAACGAAAAGGGAAAGAAAAAGGAATTCGCTGAAAAAACTGCTTGTGCCGAAACAATTGCCGAAGTAACACCATAAAAGTTGTTAGAGACCGGTGGATTCTGCCTGAATTTGAGCAATGCATTTAAGCTGGAGCTTGGTTCACTTGGTGGTAATTTGACTTGAAAACTATATACTAGTAATGAAGAAGCTTGCCTAGTCGGCTGAGAAAAGCAAGGCCGGTTAAAAGGGGCTTGTTTGGCCCGTAACCCTTGGACCGTCTCGCCTTGTCGGCTGAACGAAAGTCTGACCCATCTAACTAGTAGATCGTCTCACCTGGTCGGCTGAGATAAGCAGAGCCGGTTGAAGAGGCTAATCATGCCTGAAACCCTTGGACCATCTCGCCTTGTCGGCTGAACGAAAGTCTGACCCATCTAACTAGTAGACCGTCTCGCTTGGTTGGCTGAGCTAAGTAAGGAGAAAAATGGCCGGTTGAAGAGGCTAATCATGCCTGAAACCCTTGGACCGTTAAAAGGTCTGACCAAAAAAAAATTCTCACTAGTAATGGATCAATGGCCTAGGAGAGGCTGCAGTGACCGGTGATGGCGGCATTTGACAAGGCATAAGTGGGCCGGTTGAAATGGGCTTCTTTGGCCCGAAAACCCATGGACCTGAGGAAAGATTGGTCTGACCTGAGAGTGCCTTCCGCAAGAAGAATGAACCGGATTGAACTGTGCCAAAGAACAAGCTATAGAACCGAATTGAACAAGCATGAACCAACTTGAACCGCATAAAACAAACGCCTAAATTTGGAGAATAATATTGTTTTCTGCCATATAGAGATGCCAAAAGCAAAAATAGACCACAAATTTGAAATCAGGACGAAAAAT
This sequence comes from Corylus avellana, assembly GCF_965113065.1. Taxonomy (NCBI): domain Eukaryota; kingdom Viridiplantae; phylum Streptophyta; class Magnoliopsida; order Fagales; family Betulaceae; genus Corylus; species Corylus avellana. The sequence continues at coordinate 27,459,831 of NC_142496.1, forward strand.
TGAGTAGAAAACACCTGGTCAACTTTTTTTCAGTGGTCAAAGTCAACGGTCAACAGTCAAAGTCAACGTTACAAAAGTCAACCATGTCAAGGTGCTGACATGGCATAGCCGCTGACGTGGCAGATAGGGCTGACGTGGCACAAGGCTGACGTAGCGCTGATGACGTGGCACGCAGGGCTGCCGTGGATATGATGACGTGTCAATTAGGGCTGACGTGGCAAGGATGGCGTGTGGCACGTGGGTGCGATGGCGCGTGTGGTACACGCACGAACAGAGGAGGCGTGTCCTGGCGCGTGGATCTGACGCGCGGAACTTTTGGGGGCGCGTGGGAGCGCGTGGAGGGTCGTATGGAGGATCTGAGGCCTGTTCTGGAATCCTGGAGAGCAGATCTATCGATCGGTGGCCTGAGTGATGCAATCGGACCACCGTGGCGGCCGGTGGCTGGACGGCAGTGGCGGAATTGCCGAACCTTTGGGCGGCGCGTGAGGGCGCGTGTGGGCTCCGATATGGCTGTGTGCGGCGGCTCTGGGACGGTTGTCTTACGGGCTTTCAAGCGGTATAGTGATACGCTGAAAACCTCGAGGAGAAGATAGAGAACCGTGAGGATCAGAGAGAAGGATTCGCCGGATAATACTGGCGGCGCCGGAAAACGTCAAAGACGTTTATTGGAGGCCACAAAAAGGTGGCTCTGATACCATGTTAAATATATTGGATAATATATTAGAAGCAGAAGAAAGAGAGAGAAGAGAGAGAGAGCGAAAGCATACAATGGACTACATTGTATTGACTCTTATTTTAATAATGAATACAGAGGCCTCTATTTATAGAGAGGCAAGTAACCTAATAGATTAAGGAAAGGTAAACCTAGTAGAATAAGAAAAGGTAAACCTAATAGACTAATAATACCTAAAGAAGTAAATAACAAGTAATATTCTTAACATTATAAAAAAAAACAATTTTTTTTTTTAAAAAAAAATGTCTTTCTCCACGGTCATGGAGGGAGGTAAGTGGAAAATTTACATGGTAAAATATTTTATGTAGTTAAAATAACTGAATTTTCAATCAAGCAAGAGAAATTCAAAATTCAATGGAATCGTAGGAACCAATGGACAAAATAAAAGCTTCACTAATCTCCCATTTGGACTGTTTCTTTCATTTTTATATTTGTAAAGAGATTCCAATGATTATTTTTCACTGAGAAATTTATTGTAGTCAACATAGACAGAAATCTCTTAGAATCAATCAGCAAGAGGCCTCTTGAACCATTGTGGCATTCATTCCATACAAAATCAGTTTTTCTCCCACACAGCGTAGTCTTGGCCAGAGGTGGCAACGTGGAAGTTTGAGGGAACAAGGTTTCCAACTTCAAACCTTGGCCCAATCTTCATAAAGATCGCGTCATCAATCTTAGCTACATATAAGTCAGCATCAGCCGCTATAATATTCACTGTGCTCCTGGCATTGATCCCATTCCGGCTCCTAATTGCTGTCAAATTGCTTATCTCCGCCTTTAGACCCCATTCAATGAAGTGATCGTAGAACTGCACAACATATACAACGACCATCTCTTCCAGTCAACAATAATAGTATAATATGACTGACGGATTATTAGCCATATTTAGAATGAAAATTTGATATAAACCTCAGCTACAACTCATTTTTGAAAATCCAATAACATATATATACACATGGTTAAGATTGTACATAAAGATGTGGTGGCAATTCTAATGCTGAATGATTAAGATTGCAGTTAAACCATGTGAGACAGTTAGGATCATAATTAAAACTATGTAAACAAATAAGATGGAGGACAGAAATTACGTACTATGTTTGGGGTCCCAGGATGGGTGAGAATGTAAGCATATCCCTGCATGACTTTACCGGAGGGGAATGGCCAAATCTTTTGAGTAGACCCAGTGTCATGATTGTCAATAAATGTCACTGCATTTTCTGGCTTAATTCCAATCAACCCTGGTGGCTTTCCATTAGAGTCTTTTAATCGCCAAAGCTCTCCATCCACAGCTGCTTGAAGAATCCCTTTGGTTGTGAAATCAAATGCATTTACAGCACCACCAGCAGCCTGTACCCAATCAGCTAGACCACCACGATGTCCATTACCATCTGTCAAATTAAGAGAATCCCATTTCTCCCCAACTGCAAAATTTGGCTTAGTTTGTTCCATATAAATTTTTGTAATACTTGGGGCGTACCCCTTCACAAAATCAAATCGCCACCCATCAAATCCAATCTCAGTCTTCAGCCAATTCATCCATTCAGACAACTCTTTTTGTACCTGTAGATTAAGATGATCAATGTCAGGCGCAGGTTCATAGGCCTCTCCACTGTCAAGATTCCCAGTGCCATCAGAGTAGGTAGTGTCATCCCTGCAAATGAAGGAGGGCCCCCAGTCAAGTTTTCCATCAGAAGTTCCGCCTTCAAAGATGCTCCAAATTCCTCTCCCATCTTTCTTCTCAGCACTTCTGTGGTTTATCACTATGTCAGCAACGGCTTTAATTCCCTTCTCATGGAGAGCGGCAATCAGTGACTTCAGTTCATCCTTTGAACCATATTTTGAGGCATCCAGATCATATAGCCTTCCAGGCAAGTATCCTGGAATAAAACACGGAGAGACATACATTGACCTTAAATCATCGATTATCTTAAAAGCTTAACAGAAAATAATAAATTTAATCATTTATTAACACTTTCTTCAGGTATTAACTCAAATTGGCCCTCAATCGATTTCATTCCAGTAGAGTATCATGGAACAAAAACTATATTAAAACGCAATTAACACAACCAGCCAAGTCGAATTTGGAAGACCTACTCAAGATAGGGGTTGTAATTTGTGTTCACATGTTGGGTTTATATTGCATTGAGGCATTGATATAAGAATATATCGATCACCCTAACCTAACACTTTAGTTAAATAAGTCAAACTTCTCAACACTAACCTACTAATTTCATGTTAAGTTCAAGTCGAGTTAACGAAACGTGTCAAAAATTGACCACATTAAATGTCATATTCGAGTCGTGTCGAACCATATATATAAGCCTATATCGGTCAACCTTAACCCTATCAATTTAATTAAACAAGTCAATCCATCAATTCTAATCAGTTAATTTCGTATTGATTTCTTTTTAGATTCACGTTATGATGCTATATCCATATAGTAGCTCGAAAACTAGATCATGATTGAGATGTTATATAATAGGAAAAAATACCTTTTACCCCCTAAAGTATTTATGAATTTGCAATTTTACACCCAATATTTAAAAAGTGACATAAGATCTCCAAAAGTTTCAAACCTTAATATAAAACTCTCGATGTTTAGACTTTACCCCTAAAGTAATTTATGTTTATTATTTACCCCCACAAAATATCAAGGCTTGGGGGGTGGGGGGTAAAGTGTAAAATCGGAAATAAAGTGTAAAATATAAATTACTTCAGGGGCAAAATGTAAAAATGAATTTTTTTGTCAATGTCAAATATTTTGTGGGAGTAAAATGTCATTTTTTAAACATCTCATAATAAAATAGATGGATAGTCCGGGAGTAAAGAGAATGCAAAATAAGCATGCAGAAGAACATGGAATTAGAGATACCCTGGGGAGCAATTGCCGGAACTAACTCGAGATCTAGCTAAAAAACAGATAAAGAAAACTGCCATCATGGGTAACTGTTATAAAATATGTGTTTGAATACGAAATTCGTCTGCGGAACAAGAAATTAGAAATACCGTGCTCATCAGCAGATTGAGAAGCGGGAGGAAGCCAGACATGAGTGATTCCGGCATTAGCGAGATCAGGAACAGAGCCCTTCAGTATGTTGTACCATCCACCTTTACTGCTTGATTCCCAATTGAACCCCTGTCATATCATCATCATCATCTTGAACAATTAGTTCCATTATGCATATACGAGAGAGAGAGAGAGAGTAAATGGGTTGCGAGACATGCCTGAAATAGTATGGCCGGGGCCACCATGGAGGGTGAGAGAGAAATGAAGAAGCCGAGGAAGCAGAGCCCTGTTAGAAGCTTCATGGCGTTGATGGTTTTGGGACTGGGTACTTCTGTCTCCCTTTATAGGCATCGTTGTCTGGTTTGAAGTTTCGCACGGTGCGTGTGTGACACTCTAGACGTAAAAGAAAGAAAATAGATTGTCAAATATTCGGAAGAAAATGGACGGTCAAGAAAAATCAAATGGGAAAACGATCAAGACATTCAAGAAAGTAGGAGAAGAAGGGCACGCCGAGTGCTCTTTTGTTTTACCCGGAGAAAAATTTAAGCGTAAAATACACGGAATGAGAGATGCATTGACGAAGGAAAAACCAGAAGGAGACTAGGCCGCGTTTGTTAACGATTTTTTTTTTTTTTTTTTTTTGGGTCTTTTATTTCCTGTAACAAACAATAAAAAAATAAAAATAAATAAAAACACTCTTGCTATTTTTTATTCATTTCTTTTACCAAATAACAGTGTCTATTTTTTACATATATATATATTTTTTTTTAAAGAAAAAAACAGTGTCTATTTTTTTGTTCCATTTATTTCTCTATCACTATAGCCAGCTCAGAATGCCTAAATGCTATATGTCACGTTCTGACCTCCCAGTATTCTTTAAGAACTTCATTCTTCAAGGCATACGTGGCATGATTCTTATAATATTTAGTGGAGTGTATAAAATTAATTTTTAATTATGATAACATTACTCTCAACATAAATGAAACAAATCCATCATCGTATTTCGAGTAATTCTAAAAGGCCTACTTGTATCCTACTAGGAATTATGTGGCTATTAAAATCACCATTTAATCAAAATCAATAATGATCAATCACAATCTCAATGATAATTTTAATAGACACATCATTCTAAGTATGATACAAGTAGGCTGCCTAAAATTATTCTCCTATTCCTCTCCTTTTGTGTCAATGTGTTTTGAGTTATTTGTCAGTATTTTTATTGTGAGAATAGAAATCGAAAGAAAGAAAATTTATCCCACCTCAATTTACTTATCCTTATCTTGTCGATAAAAGAGGTTACTTTATAACATTTTAACATTATTTTATTTAGGGTAAAGTTCACTTAACTCCCTCAAACTATCACTCAAATGACAATTTAGGGTAAAGTCCACTTAAATATCAATTACGACAATTTACCCCCCAAATTACAAAAAAAAAAGTGACAATGTACTCCCCAATGCTAGCAAAATGATGAAATTATCCATATAGAATTTTCAATAAGACAAAAATGCCCTTAAAATTTTGAAAAAAAAAAAATTACATTAAATTTTAGTATTTTTGTTTTTATTTTAGTAAGGGTAATTTCACCATTTTGTTAAAATTGGGGGGGAGGGGGGGGGTACATTATCATTGTTTTGGTAATTTATAGGTTAAATTGTTATTGGAGTAGTAATTTAATGAGTTAAGTGAATTTTACCCTTTAATTTATGAAATGTGTTTTGTGTCATTTTCTATATATGACGTCCTGCATATTCAATGGTATATAGATGAACAAAGTGTATAGAATAATGAAACTAAACATTTTTCTTTATTTCTTTCGTAAAGAACAAATGAGATAGTAGAGTATATCACTCATAGTCTATTTTATTATTTTATTTCTTCCATAAATGAGAAACCTAATAAGTGGATAATCCACTGTCTATTTTATTTTCACCTTATCCCCAACAATAGTGAAATCCCACAATAAGATAAAATGAATGGTAATGAAAATGAAACGAAAATATGGCGTCTATTTTAAGCCACCATAACATTAGATATCCCTAATCCAAATAATCTGGAAAAGCAGACAAATGGCCGATGTCATCCATTTGAACTCGCAGCGAAAGATATATATCCTTACACATTTCATGTCACCTCAATTTGTAGTAACAACTTTTCCGAACGTCAAAAGAATGTTGTAATGTTAGAGTATATTTGAATGATTTTAAAGTTAGAAATTTGGTGGAAATTAAATTAGCTTGATTTTAAGAATATGTTAATGATTTAATCACCTTAAATTATGAGATTTGATTAAGATTATATGTATGTGTAAGCTCTATAAATAAATAGAGCATTTTATATTATAAACCATAACAAGGAAAAAGAATATAATGTAGCTATTTTGGCTTATCTTGTAAATGTAGGTTATTAATTGAACCCGTGAAATCTTTTGTGTCATTTTATTATTTTCGCTTTTATCTTCTTCTTCTTTTTTTTTTTGTAATTTAATTATGAATTTCTTCAATGTATCATAACAATAGGCTAACGGCTAACCCCAGTATGATCCAATAGTCATGTGTATTTCTTCTTCTTTTTCTTCAATTTATTGTCTTGTTTCTTGAGAAAATAAAAATAAATAAATAAAAACAGATTTGCAGCACCAACAATTGCTTCCTAGGTCTAACCACGGCCGCTTCCAGCCTTTGCCATTATCGGGGAGAAGTATCGTTCCCACTCACAGCCATGCCACGCCACCTCTGGCCTTCCACAACCCAGCCCAACACCACTGTCTCCTTTGGCCCTTCACAGGAGCTTCCCAGCCGCCTTCCATGGCTTTGTCTAGGTCTTTCACGACAGATCTACGGTTTAGCTCCACCAGCTCTTCACCCGGCATTCATCAACATTGCGTCTTGTCCAGCCATTCATAGTATGGGTGTCAACCCAATTCCAAATACTAGTTATTGACTAAAATTGCTAACCGAAACCAGGGTACCTAATTATTGAATTTAGAAAATCGAATCCCAGGTTTTTTAAAATTTGAACATTTTTGACCTATTTTAGGTATTAGACCTACTTTTTGGGCTCAATTTAGCCATTTTTTGCACTTTAAAAAAATTAGGGTTTTTTTGGTCCAATAATTTAGGCTTTGTTGTGGTTGTTCAAAATACATTTTAAAAGTACCATAAAAATTCATTTTAAAAACTTTCATAATACATGAGATTAAACAACTACATCTACATATATTTCAACTACAAATCTCATCGTTATGAGATTAAACACTAAATATTTACAACTACAAACCTAAACAAAACAATAAAAATGCATATATAAAATACATGTAAACGCTAAATTAAAATAGATAAGAATATATCACAGACTCATAGTGTGTGTATATATATATTGAATAAGTAAACATCCTCTCATTCCATAAAAGATTCAGAGCATAAAGCTCTTGCATCACAGAGTATCAAGCTCTTAAGAAAATAGGCAGAAGCCATGTGATTTCAAAGTTGTAGATACATCGAAAAATCTAACAATCAAATCGTATCTATGATCTCCAATCTCACCCATGTACAAACTTCATTTATGGCATAGATCTGCTCCTGGTAAACTAGATCTAAGAGATGGGTTGATTATGTCTCTACAACAAAAGTTTTTATTTAACCGGCCATGAGAGATAAGTTCTCACACCGAAAATTATCCGTCCTCGACTCAAAAGCTAGAACATAAACAAACAAAAACAAAAAACCAAAAACAGCAGCAGCAACCACACACAAAAGCGCTTGAGATTCACGTGATCCACGCTCACGCAGACCACAAGATGGAACTAAACTAACCATAGTCGTGTGACTTGGGATAAAACCCTCTCTAAGCATTTGAACGAAAAGTTCCAACGCACCAAAATCATACCCATTTCGCGAATACCCACAAATCAATGCATTCCAAGAGACAACATCTCGATCACGCATATCATCAAACATCAGCTGTGCATGTTTTATACATCCCAATTTCATATATAAATTAAGAAGGGCGGTACTTACATACACAAATTCGTCCCCGCCTGATTTCACGAAATGGGTCCGAATCTGATTTCCTTCTAGTCTTTCCTTCATTGAATTCAAAGCTGAGGAAGACGAAGACGATCCACAGGCCATAAGGAGTAAAGAGAAAGTGAGGTCATTGGGTCTCACATTGGATTGCAACAATTGGCGAAAGAGGACCAAAGCCCGGCCAGAGTTTTTGCTTTCAATGTAAGATTTAAACACGGTGTGGAAGAAAGAAAGAGAAGGGCTTGGAGAGAGACCACAGCACGGGACAAGCTCATACTCTGCCCTTTGGCGCAAGATTTGACCGTTGAGACGTCCGGCTGCTATCTTTACTACATGCAGAGCGCACTTACGCATTCCGGTGTAGTTTTAAAACTATTTCTATGTCCAACCATTTTATTTATTTATTTATTTATTTATGACATGTCCGCACAAGAAAGAGAGAGGGATTCGAAGTAGTGAACTGTGCTTCTACGTGCAACCAGTTGTAAGCTAATACAATTTTTTTTTTCTCAGAATAATTTTTCCCAGACAACACTTGTGATTATTATAAAAAAAAATGCGTAAGTATGAGCAAGAGAAATTGGTGGAAAATTGTCTTTAAAAAAAAATGTCTTTCTCCTGTGTCATGGAGGGAGGTTGGTGGAAAATTTACATGGTAAAATATTTTATGTAGTTAAAATAACTGAATTTTCAATCAAGCAAGAGAAATTCAAAATTCAAAGGAATCGTAGGAACCAATGGACAAAATAAAAGTTTCACTAATCTCCCATTTGAACTGTTTCTTTCATTTTTGTATTTGTAAAGAGATCCCAATGAATGTTTTTCACTGACAAATTTATTGTAGTCAACATACACAGAAATCTCTTAGAATCAGCAACAGGCCGCTTGAACCATTGTGGCATTCATTCCATACAAAATCTGTTTTTCTCCCACACAGCGTAGTCTTGGCCAGAGGTGGCAACGTGGAAGTTTGAGGGAACAAGGTTTCCAACATCATACCTTGGCCCAATCTTCATAAAGATCGCGTCGTCAATCTTAGCTACATATAAGTCAGCATCAGCCGCTATAATATTCACTGTGCTCCTGGCATTGATCCCATTCCGGCTCCTAATTGCTGTCAAATTGCTTATCTCCGCCTTTAGACCCCATTCAATGAAGTGATCGTAGAACTGCACAACATATACAACCACCATCTCTTCCAGTCAACAATAATAGTATAATATGACTGACGGATTATTAGCCATATTTAGAATGAAAATTTGATATAAACCTCATGTACAACTCATTTTTGAAAATCCAAGGACTTATATATACACACGGTTAAGATTGTCCTTAAAGATGTTGTGGCAATTCTAATACCAAATGATATATACCCTTGAAAACCGACTTTATATACACATGATTAAGATTGCAGTTAAGCCACGTGAGGCGGTTAGGATCACAATTAAAACTATATAAACAAATAAGATGGAGGACAGAAATTACGTACTATGTTTGGGGTCCCAGGATGGGTGAGAATGTAAGCATATCCTTGCATGACTTTACCGGAGGGGAATGGCCAAAGCTTTTGAGTAGACCCAGTGTCATGATTGTCAATAAATGTCACTGCATTTTTTGGCTTAATTCCAATCAACCCTGGTGGCTTTCCATTAGAATCTTTTAATCGCCAAAGCTCCCCGTCCACAGCTGCTTGAAGAATCCCTTTGGTAGTGAAATCAAATGCATTGACAGCACCACCACCAGCCTGTACCCAATCAGCTAGAGCACCACGGTGTCCATTACCATCTGTCAAATTAAGAGTATCCCATTTCTCCCCAACTACAAAATCTGGCTTAGTTTGTTCCAAATAAATTTTTGTAATACTTGGGGCGTACCCCTTCACAAAATCAAATCGCCACCCATCAAATCCAATCTCAGTCTTCAGCCAATTCATCCATTCAGACAACTCTTTCTGTACCTGTGGATTAAGATGATCAATGTCAGGCGCAGGTTCATAGGCCTCTCCGCTGTCAAGATTCCCAGTGCCATCAGAGTAGGTAGTATCATCCCTGCAAATGAAGTGGGGCCCCCAGTCGAGTTTTCCATCCGAAGTTCCACCTTCAAAGATGCTCCAAATTCCTCTCCCATCTTTCTTCTCAGCAGTTCTGTGGTTTATCACTATGTCAGCAACGGCTTTAATTCCATTCTCATGGAGAGCGGCAATCAGTGACTTCAGTTCATCCTTTGAACCATATTTTGAGGCATCCAGATCATATAGCCTTCCAGGCAAGTATCCTGGAATAAAACAAGGAGAAACATACATTGACCTTAATCACCGATTATCTTAAAAGCTTAACAGAAAATAATAAATTTAATTATTTATTAACACTTTCTTCATATATTGAATCAAATTGGCCCTCAATCGACTTCATTCCAGTAGAGTATCATGGAACAAAAAGTATATTAAAACGCAATTAACACAACCTTCCAAGTCAAATTTGGAAGACCTACTCAAGATAGGAGTTGTAATTCGTGTTCGCATGTTGGGTTTATATTGTATTGAGGCATTGATATAAGAATATATCGATCACCCTAACTTAACACATTTAGTTAAATAAGTCAAACCCCTCAACGCTAACCTACTAATTTCATGTTGAGTTCAAGTTGAGTTAGCGGATTGTGTCAAAAATTGACAACATTAAATGTCATATTCGAGTTGTGTCGAACCTTTTGTATAAACCTATAAGCCTATATAGGTCAACCTTAACCCTTCAATTTAATTAAACAGGTTAATCTGTCAATCCTAACCAGTTAATTTCGTGTTGGTTTCGTTTTAGATTCACGTTATGATGCTATATCCACATAGTAGCTCAAAAACTAGATCATGGTTCAGATGTTATATAATAGGGAAAAATACATTTTACCTCCTAAACTATCTATGGATTTGCAATTTTACTCCCAATATTTAAAAAGTGGCATATGACCCCCGAAAGTTTCAAACCTTAACACAAAACTCCCGATGTTTAGACTTTACCCCAGAGTAATTTATGTTTATTATTTACCCCCACAAAATATCTAGGCTGGGGGGGTTGGTCGGGAGTAAGTGTAAAACATAAATTACTTCCGGGGCAAAGTGTAAACATGACTTCTAATTTTTTTTGTCAATGTCAAATATTTTGTGGGTGTAAAGTGATTGAGAGTAAAATAGATGGATAGTCCGGGGTAAAGAGAATACGAAATGAGCATGCAGAAGAACAAGGAATTAGAGATACCCTGGGGAGCAATTGCCGGAACTAACTCAAGATCTAGCTAAAAAACAGATAGAGAAAACTGCCATCATGGGTAACTTGTTATAAAATATGTGACTGAATACGAAATTCGCCTACGGAACAAGAAATTAGAAATACCGTGGTCATCAGCAGATTGAGAAGCGGGAGGTAGCCAGACATGAGTGATTCCGGCATTAGCGAGATCAGGAACAGAGCCCTTCAGTATGTTGTACCATCCACCTTTACTGCTTGATTCCCAATTGAACCCCTGTCATATCATCATCATCATCTTGAACAATTAGTTCCATTATGCATATACGAGAGAGAGAGAGAGAGAGAGAGAGAGAGAGAGAGTAAATGGGTTGCGAGCCATGCCTGAAATAGTATGGCCGGGGCCACCATGGAGGGTGAGAGAGAAATGAAGAAGCCGAGGAAGCAGAGCCCTGTTAGAAGATTCATGGCGTTGATGGTTTTGGGACTGGGTACTTCTATCTCCCTTTATAGGCATCGTTGTCTGGTTTGAAGTTTCGCACGGTGCGTGTGTGACACTCTAGAGAAAATAGATTGTCACATATTCGGAAGAAAATGGACGGTCAAGAAAAATCAAATGGGAAAAAGATCCAGGCAATCAAGTAACTAGGGGAAAAATCTAAGCGTAAAATGCACGGAATGGGAGATGCATTGACGAAGGAAAAAGCAAAAGGAAACTAGGCCGCGTTTGTTAACGACTTTTTTTTTTCTTTTTCTTTTTTGGGTCTTTTATTTCCTGTTCACTGATTAAAAATATTAACAAACAATAAAAATTAAAAAAAAAAATAAAAACACTCTTGCTATTTTTTATTCATTTCTTTTACCAAATAACAGTGTCTATTTTTTACTTACAAAAAAAAAAAAAACAGTGTATTTTTTTGTTCCATGTATTTCTCTATCACTATAGCCAGCTCAGAATGCCTAAAATAGGGTAGTGTAAAATAGGCACGCCGCGTGCGCTGAATCACGTCCCAATGCTATATGTCACGTTCTCACCTCCCAGTATTCTTTAAGAACTTCATTCTTCAAGGCATACGTGGCATGATTCTTATAATATTTAGTGGAGTGTATAAAAATTAATTTTTAATTATGATAACATTACTCTCAACATAAATGAATCAAATCCATCATCTTATTCCGAGTAATTCTAGAAGACATACTTGTGTCATATTTGTGCCCTACTAAGAATGATGTAGCTATTAAAATCATCATTTGATCAAAATTCAATAATGATCAATTACAAGCTCAATGGTAATTTTAATGGCCACATCATTTTAAGTAGGACACAAGTAGTCCACCTAAATTATTATCTTATTCCTCTCCTTTTGTGTTAATGTGTTTTGAGTTATTTGTCAATATTTTTTATTGTGAGAATACAAATCAAAAGAAAGAAAATTTATCCTACCTCAATTTACTTATCCTTATCTTGTCGATAAAAGAGGTTATTTTATAACATTTTAACATTATTTTATTTAGGGTAAAATTCACTTAACCCCCTCAAACTACCACTCAAATGACAATGTACCCATAAACTATCAATTACAACAATTTACCCCCAAACTACCAAAAAAATGATAATGTACTTTCCAATGCTAGCAAAATGATGAAATTACCCCTATCAAATTTTCAATAAGACAAAAATACCCTTACGATTTTGAAAAAAAAAATTAAATTTTAGTATTTTTGTTTTTATTTTAGTAAGGGTAATTTTGTCATTTTGTTAAAATTTGGAATACATTGTCATTGTTTTGATCGTTTTGGGGATAAATTATCGGAATTGAGAGTTTGAAGGATAGATTGTCATTAAAGTGGTAGTTTAAGGAGATTAAGTGGACTTTACCCTTTTATTTATGAAATGTATTTAGTGTCAATTTCTATATATGTCGTCCTACATATTCTATGGTACAGAGATGAACAAAGTGCATAGAATAATGAAACTAAACATTTTTCTTTACTGCTTTCGTAAAGAACAAATGAGATAGTGGAGTATATCACTCACAGTCTATTTAATTATTTTATTTCTTCCATAAATGGAAGAACAAATGAGAAACCTAATAAGTGGATAATCCACTGTCTATTTCATTTTCACCTTATCCTCAACAATAGTGAAATCCCACAATAAGATAAAATGAATGGTAATGAAAATGAAACAAAAATATGGCGTCTATTTTAAGCCACCATAACATTAGATATCCCTAATCCAAATAATTTGGAAAAGCAGACAAATGGCCGATGTCATCCATTTGAACTCGCCGCGAAAGATATATATGCTTACACATTTCATGTCACCTCAATTTGCGGTAACTGCTTTTCCGAATGTCAAAAGAATGCTGTAATGTTAGAATATATTTGAATGATTTTAAAGTTAGAAATTTGATGAAAATTAAATTAGTTTAATTTTAAGAATATGTTAATGATTTGATCATCTTAAATTATGGGATTTGATTAAGATTATATATATATATATATATATATATATATATATGTGTGTGTGTGTGTGTGTGTGTGTGTGTGTGTGTGTGAGCTCTATAAATAAATATAGCATTTTATATTATAAACGATAACAAGGAAAAAGAGTATAATTTAGTCATTTGGGCTTTATCTTGTAAACGCAGGTCATTGACTGAACCCGTGAAATCTTTTGTGTCATTTTATTATTTTTGCTTTTATCTTTTTTTTTTTTTATTTAATTATGAATTTATTCATGGTATCATAGCAATAGGCTGACACCAGTACGATCCAATGGTCATGCATATTTCTTCTTCTTTTTCTTCAATTTATTGTTTTGTTTCTTAAGAAAAAAAAAAAAAAAAAAACAGATTTGCAGCACCAACAACTCCAACCACCGCCACTTCTAGCCTTTGCCACTATCGGGGAGAACGTTGTCAGCCACCAACTATCGTTCCCACTCACAGCCTTGACACGCCACCTCTGGCCTTCCACAACCCAACCCAACGCCATTGTCTCCTCTGGCCTTTCATAGGAGCTTCCCAGGTGCCATCCATGGCTGTGTCTAGATCTTTCACGACAGATCTATGGTCTAGCTCCACCAGCTCTTCACCTGGCATACATCAACATTGCGTCTTGTCCAGCCATTCATAGTATGGGTGTCAACCCGATTCAAATTACTAGTTATTAGCTAAAATCAGTAACCGAAACCAAGGTACCTGATTATTGAATTTAGAAAACCGGATCCCTGGTTTTTTAAAATTTGAACATTTTGGACCTATTTTAGGTATTAGATCTACTTTTTGGGCTTAATTTAGCCATTTTTTGCCCTTTAAAAAAAATTATGGTTTTTTTGGTCAAGTAATCTAGGCTTTGTTGTGGCTGTTCAAAATACATTTTAAAAGTGCCCTAAAAATTCAATTAAAAAACTTTCATAATACATGAGATTAAACAACTACATCTATATATATATCAACTACAAATCTCATCGTTATGAGATTAAACAATAAATATTTACTATTACAAACCTAAACAAAACAATAAAAATGCATGTAAACGCTAAAGTAAAATAGATTTAGGAGCGTTTACAACCTAAAGTAAAAATGAAAACGCTTGTTTTTAAAAAGAATATATATCATAGACTCATAGTATATATATATATTTTGAATAGGTAAACATCTTCTCATTCCATAAAAGATTCAGAGCATAAAGCTCTTGCATCACAAAGTATAAAGCTCTTAAGAACATAGGCAGAAGCCATGTGATTACAAAGTCATCGATACATCAAAAAATCTAACAATCAAATCTTATTCATGACCCCCAATCTCACCCATGTACAAACTTCATTTATGGCATAAATCTGCTCTTGGCAGACTAGATCTAAGACATGGGTTGATCATATCCCTAAAACAAAAGTTTTTATTTAATTGGCCGTGAGAGATAAGCCCTCACACAGAAAATTATCCGTCCCCAACTCGAAAGCCAGAACATAAACAAACAAAAACAAAAAACCAAAAACAACAATGGCAGGCTCACACAAAAGCGCTTGAGATTCACACCATCCACACTCCGGCGTGTTTGAACCACAACTGTCACGTGCCGACCGGAGAGAAAATGTCTATTGTCTACAGGACTCGTTGGCGTCGGGGAAGAATGGGAAATGAAAACGTAGATCTGCTTTGGAAAATGCCTATCTAAGAACCCTTGCAAAAACAGACAAAGCCAAAAAATTCGGGAGGACGACGAACGACGAGGTGGAGTAGGTGGCCAAAGTGGTGGAAGAGGCTGAGCGCGGCTACTGGAGTCTAAACAAGTATTTGAGCTGGAGGGCCTTGAGCTTGGCCTCCACTTTGTCCAAGGAAGACGGGGTTTTTGATCGACAATCCGAGG
Source organism: Corylus avellana (assembly GCF_965113065.1). Lineage (NCBI taxonomy): Eukaryota > Viridiplantae > Streptophyta > Magnoliopsida > Fagales > Betulaceae > Corylus > Corylus avellana. The sequence continues at coordinate 27,475,215 of NC_142496.1, forward strand.
ATCGATCATTGGCATCGTGATAGTTTTCCTCTTCTTCTTCGTCTTCTTCTTCTTGTTCCGATTATTCTTTGTGTTCTTTGGCTTCGGAGTCGGTCAGTTCCAGATCTTCGTGGCTGTGATTGGCACCCATTGCTTTGTAGAGAGGCACAAAGAGAGAGAGAGAGAGAGAAATAGATAGAAGGCCTTGGGGATCTGAGAAAATGGGAAATGTGGAAACGAAGAGCGCCAAGTTCAAAATTTGAAATTGGGACCAGTTAGGGTTTATGATTGATTAAAAAAATGGAAGAATATGGCTTCCGGGTTATCCAATGGGACCACTGGGTATCAGGCTTATCGGTTTAGGTTGTATTGGTGTGATGGACCAATGGTGCGTTTATTCGGATCCTTCTGTAGAAAAATTAGGCAAGAGTGTAAGGATTACAACTTTGCTATATGTAATTTGATATTTCAACTGAATTCTTAGCGTGAATAATGCTAAAAATTACATTTTGCATTTTTATTTTACTATTATCTCAACTTGTTGATGTGGTGATGTTAATTCACCTCTATTTTTTTATTTTTTTTAGAGTAATGACTAATTGTCATTGCTACAGAGATAAGTGAGATAATGATCATCTAAAAATGTGGTTTTTAACATTACTCATAATAGAATTCATGGCCAAAGAATAGCACGCGTGTCATTTAATGTGATTCTATCGACTCTTTTTGGGTTTTTTTTTTTTTTTTTTTTTTTTTCAATTTTTTCTAATCACATGCCAATGTGGTATCAAATATTCACACCCACTTCTTATTCACAGCATTAACAAAAATTAGCCACATGAGATGTATGTGATCTCACGTCTCTTTCTAATCCCACCTCCTGTAAGATCCAATTATTATTGTGTGACCAATTTTCATTAATGATTTTAATGGGAAGTGGACAGAGCACTTGATTAGAACAATTAGACATTATAATTAAAAGCTCAGAGGGTATCAAGTGTCAACAGAACTGTATCAGATCCTAAAGGCATGTAAGAGTGTTTTACCAGAAATACATGGTACGGGATATTAGCATTTGAAAATCACTATAAAGACTGAGGCTGCCAAAATTTTGTATTCAAATTCACTTTACTCATAAACAAGTTTCTTTTCATGCCTTCAATTGAGGTCACCTCAATAATGCTAACTCCTGAACAGCCATCCCCTCCAGTGTCTCTAATCATCTCCCTCAACCTTGCTACATCATCCCACCTCCCTTTTACAGCATAAAGATTGGACATTAACACATAAAACCCACCATTGTTGCAATCCAAGAAAAATAACTTCTTGGCCAGAGATTCCCCAAGCCTGACCTCTTGATGGATGCAACAAGCGCTGAGCAAAGCTCCCCACACGGCAGAATCTGGCTCAATCTCCATATTCTTGATAAAATCCATTGCTTCTTCAAACAAGCCTGCACGACCAAGGAGACCAACCATGCATGCAAAGTGTTTCAAACCTGGCACCATACCAAACTCTTCCCTCATAATTTGGAAGTACCTTCGTCCTTCTTGAACAAGACCTCCATGGGTACCAGCAGCCAAAACACCCAAGAAAGTGATTTTATCAGGTTTTAGCCCTTGTACTCGCATTTGAGAAAAACAACCAAGAGCTTTATGCTCAAGCCCATACAAACTATAGCCTGAGATTATTGCATTCCATGTTGCCAAACATGGCTCTTTGATGCTCTTAAACACCCTTTCAGCACACTCTATTCTTCCGCATTTGGTGTACGTATCTATAAGAGCAGTCCCAACAAAATCTTTCACTTCTAGATTGTTTCTTAGGACATAATTATGAAGTTTATTCCCAAATTGCAGGTACCTAAGTTGGCAGCACCCAGAAAGTAAACTAGCAATGGTAATGGCATCTGGACTGTGACCAAACATCTTCATTGGACAGAACAGTTCCATGGCATCACTTGACCTTCCAGCCTGTACACAGCCAGATATCACAGAATTCCAGCTGATCAATGGTTTTTCATGCATCTCAAAAAACAAAGAAAAAGCAGCTTCTATCTCGTCAAAGTTGGAGTACATGCTTATCGGGCCATTTGCAACCAAACAATCGACACTCAACCCACTCTTTAGTCCATAACCATAGAATGCAAGTCCAGAGCCAAAGTGAGCAGGATGTTTGATCCCATGGAGGATGCTAACCATAGCAACTGCATCAATCTTCAGGTTTAAACGCAGCATTTGAGAAAAACACTCCACCACCATACCCATATTTCCCTTCTCAGCATAGCTTGAAATAATTGCAGCAAGGGAAACCAAGTTGGTCTGGGGAAATGACTCGTAAAGCAGTTTTGCTAATTCTGTGTTCACATACCTTGCATAAACACAAACTAGTGCAGTGATCACAGAAGCATCATTGACCACACCAGTTTTCAGTCCATAAAAATGGCAAGATTCAGGATGAGCATTGGCTGACAGAAGGCTCATAATGGTTACTGAATTGGCTTCCACACCTTCCTCCCACATTCGATTGAAAACAAGCATTGCCTCATCAAAATAACCATTCTGGCCATAGGCACCAATCATGGTATTCCAAGAAACCACACTTCTCTCGACCATTTCCCCAAACAAAAGTTCCGCAGCTTCCAAATCCACACATTTAGCATACATAGAGGTAAGCGCATTCTTAGCTTGAGAACCCAAATCAAGGCCAGCCTTAACTCCAAAACCATGAATAGATTTCCCTTGCCGACCAAGATGGAACAAAACTAACCGTAGTCGTGTGACTAGGGATAAAACCCTCTCTAAGCATTTGAACAAAGAGTTCCAACGTACCAAAATCAAACCCATTTCGCGAATACCCACAAATCAATGCATTCCAAGAGACAACATCTCGATCACGCATATCATCAAACATCAGCTGTGCATGTTTTATACATCCCAATTTCATATATAAATTAAGAAGGGCGGTACTTAAATACACAAATTGGTCCCCGCCTGATTTCACCAAATAGGTCTGAATCTGATTTGCTCCTAGTCTTTCCTTCATTGAATTCAAAGCAGAGGAAGACGAAGACGATCCACAGGCCATAAGGAGTAAAGAGAAAGTGAGGTCTTTGGGTCTCACATTGGATTGCAACAATTGGCGAAAGAGGACCAAAGCCCGGCCAGAGTTTTTGCTTTCAATGTAAGACTTAAACACGGTGTTGAAGAAAGAAAGAGAAGGGCTTGGAGAGAGACCCACAGTACGGGACAAGCTCATACTCTGCCCTTTGGCGCGAGATTTGACCGTTGAGACGTCCGGCTGCTATCTGTACTACACGCAGAGCGCACTTACGCATCTCTATGTAGTTTTAAAATTATTTCTATGTCCAACTGTTTTATTTATTTATATATTTTTGGCATGTCCACGTAGAGGGAAGATTTGAACTTGTAAACTGCGCTTTTATGGGCAACCGGTTGTAAGCTAATACAATATATTTTTTTTCACAGAATAATTTTTCCTAGACAACACTTGTGATTATTATAAAAAAAAACAAATTTTTTTTTTTAAAAAAAAAATGTCATTCTCCTTGGTCATGGAAAATTTACATTGTAAAATATTTTATGTTGTTAAAATAACTGAATTTTCAATCAAGCAAGAGAAATTCAAAATTCAATGGAATCGTAGGAACCAATGGACAAAATAAAAGCTTCACTAATCTCCCATTTGGACTGTTTCTTTCATTTTTGTATTTGTAAAGAGATCCCAATTATTGTTTTTCACTGACAAATTTATTGTAGTCAACATAGACAGAAATCTCTTAGAATCAGCAACAGGCCACTTGAACCATTGTGGCATTCATTCCATACAAAATCAGTTTTTCTCCCACACAGCGTAGTCTTGGCCAGAGGTGGCAACGTGGAAGTTTGAGGGAACAAGGTTTCCAACTTCAAACCTTGGCCCAATCTTCATAAAGATCGCGTCGTCAATCTTAGCTACGTATAAGTCAGCATCAGCCGCTATAATATTCACTGTGCTCCTGGCATTGATCCCATTCCGGCTCCTAATTGCTGTCAACTTGCTTATCTCCTCCTTTAGACCCCATTCAATGAAGTGATCGTAGAACTGCACAACATATACAACCACCATCTCTTCCAGTCAACAATAATAGTATAATATGACTGACGGATTATTTGCCATATTTAGAATGAAAATTTAATATAAACCTAAGGTACAACTCATTCTTGAAAATCCAATGACTTATATATACATACGGTTAAGATTATACTTAAAGATTTAAAGATGTGTCAATTCTGATACCAAATGATATAAACTCTTGAAAACCCGCTATATATACACATGATTAAGATTGTAGTTAAGCCACGTGAGGCAATTAGGATTAAAACTATGTAAACAAATAAGATGGAGGACAGAAATGACATACTATGCTTGGGGTCCCAGGATGAGTGAGAATGTAAGCATATCCCTGCATGACTTTATCGGAGGGGAATGTCCAAGGCTTTCGAGTAGACCCAGTGTCATGATTGTCAATAAATGTCACTGCATTTTCTGGCTTAATTCCAATCAACCCTGGTGGCTTTCCATTAGAGTCTTTTAATTGCCCGAGCTCCCCGTCCACAGCTGCTTGAAGAATCCCTTTGGTTGTGAAATCAAATGCATTGACAGCACCACCAGCATCTTGTACCCATTCAGCTAGAGCACCACGGTGTCCATTACCATCTATCAAATCATCCCATTTCTCTCCAACTGCAAAATCTGGCTTAGTTTGTTCCATATAAATTTTTGTAATACTTGGGGCGTACCCCTTCACAAAATCAAATCGCCACCCATCAAATCCAATCTCAGTCTTCATCCAATTCATCCATTCAGACAACTCTTTCTGTACCTGTGGATTGAGATGATCAATGTCAGGCGCAGGTTCATAGTGCTCTCCGCTGTCAAGATTCCCAGTGCCAGAGAAGTTAGTGTCATCCCTGCAAATGAAGGAGGGTCCCCAGTCGAGTTTTCCATCCGAAGTTCCACCTTCAAAGATGTTCCATTTTCCTCTCTCATCTTGCTTCTCAGCAGTTCTGTGGTTTATCACTATGTCAGCAACGGCTTTAATTCCCTTCTCATGGAGAGCGGCAATTAGTGACTTCAGTTCATCCTTTGAACCATATTTTGAGGCATCCAGATCATATAGCCTTCCAGGCAAGTATCCTGGAATAAAACAAGGAGAGACATACATTAACCTTAAATCATCGATTATCGTAAAAGCTTAACAAAAAATAATAAATTTAATTATTTATTAACACTTTCTTCATGTATTGACCCAAATTGGCCCTCAATCGGCTTCATTCCAGTAGAGTATCTTGGAACAAAAAGTATATTAAAATGCAATTAACACAACTAGCCAAGTTGAATTTAGAAGACCTACTCAAGATAGGGTTTGTAATTCGTGTTTGCATGTTGGGTTTATATTGTATTGAAGCATTGATATAAGAATATATCGATCACCCTAACCTAACACGTTTAGTTAAATAAGTCAAACTCCTCAATACTAACCTACAAATTTCATGTTGGGTTCATGTCGAGTTAGCGGATCGTATCAAAAATTGACAACACTAAATGCCATATTCGAGTCGAGCCGAACTATATCTATAAGCCTATATTGGTCAACCGTAACCCTATCAATTTAATTAAACAGGTCAATCCATCAATCCTAACCAGTTAATTTGATATTGGTTTCATTTTAGATTCACATTATGATGCTATATCCATATAGTAGCTAGAAAACTAGATCGTGGTTCAAATGTTATATAATAGGGAAAAATCCCTTTTACCCCTTAAAGTATCTATGGATTTGCAATTTTACTCCCAATGTTTAAAAAGTGACATAAGACTCCCGAAAGTTTCAAACCTTAACACAAAACTCCCGATGTTTAGACTTTAACCCCAAAGTAATTTATGTTTATTATTTACCCCTACAAAATATCTAGGCTTCGGGGGGTAAAGTGTAAAATTGGGAGTAAAGTGTAAAATATAAATTACTTCAGGGGCAAAGTGTAAACATGAGTTTTTTCTGTCGATGTCAAATATTTTGTGGAGATAAAAGTGTCATTTTTTAAACATTGGTAGGAAAATAGATGGATAGCCCATGGGTAAAGAGAATACGAAATGAGCATGAAGAAGAACAAGGAATTAGAGGGTGTGTTTGCCAATGGCCCTAGAACGGTATTGTTCCAGCGCCTCCCTCAATCCAAAAAAAAAAAACTTTTTACCTCAAAATTAATCACAATATCTCTACTTTTTATACCACATCAATCATTTTTATTATTATTATTTAAATAAAAAAATCACTACAAAACAAATTTTTTACAATTTTTCATATAAAATATATTTTTTCACTTTTTCCCACCAAGCATTTTCACTAAAACCAATCAAAAGCTTATTCCTATAAAAAGGCTACAGTCTGGGGAGCAATTGCCAGAACTAACTCGAGATCTAGCTAAAAAACAGATAAAGAAAACTGCCATCATGGGTAACTGTTATAAAATATGTGATTGAATACGAAATTCGTCTGTGGAACAAGAAATTAGAAATACCGTGCTCATCAGCAGATTGAGAAGCGGGAGGAAGCCAGACATGAGTGATTCCGGCATTAGCGAGATCAGGAACAGAGCCCTTCAGTATGTTGTACCATCGACCTTTACTGCTTGATTCCCAATTGAACCCCTGTCATATCATCATCATCATCTTGAACAATTAGTTCCATTATGCATATACGAGAGAGAGAGAGAGAGAGTAAATGGGTTGCGAGACATGCCTGAAATAGTATGGCCGGGGCCACCATGGAGGGTGAGAGAGAAATGAAGAAGCCGAGGAAGCAGAGCCCTGTTAGAAGATTCATGGCGTTGATGGTTTTGGGACTGGGTACTTCTGTCTCCCTTTATAGGCAGCGGCTCCGCCACTTGATGCATTGGGGTGCCGTGAAGCTTTTAATTTCTTTTTTTTTTTTTGGGTGGGAAAATTTTTTTTTTTACCTATCCAGTACCTAAGACACGGCACCCCTATTGTCCAGAGTCTAAGACGCTCTCTCTGTTCTGTTTCGTTCTTTCTGTCTCAAATGAGTCGGATTTTATGCTCAAAGTAACTCTTCCTTTCTAACTCTTAGACAGTTTTGTGTTAGATTTTTGTTTTAATTTCTTTCTTTTACATAATTTTAATTTTGAATTTTTCGATTTATTTTATCAGTTTCTTTACATTGTCTAGTGGAGATTTATTTTATCAGTTTCATGACTTCATAATAAAATGGAAGATGATTTTTTTGCAAATAATTTAGTTTTCTATATTGAAAGGAAAATTGTTAAGAGCTTCGATTTAGATTCGATAGTTAATGATTTTGTACTTTTAAGAGACTGTAAAATGCAATTCTAGACTTTTTTTTTTTTTTTTTTTGTATTTTTATCTTTTTGATATAATGCCGACATGTTACATTTCTAATATATCAATTTGAGCACATATTTATGAACTTTTATAAATATTTTTTATGATGTATATATTGTGTGAATTATCAAATTTTTAAGGTAAAAAAATTTTTTAAAATGCCAAAAAAAAAATTTTAGGGACACCCTCTGGCTCCGCCCCCATTTATTGGCATCGTTGTCTGGTTTGAAGTTTCGCACGGTGCGTGTTTGACGCTCTAGACGTAAAAGAAAGAAAATAGATTGTCACATATTCGGAAGAAAATGGACGGTCAAGAAAAATCAAATGGGAAAAAGATCAAGACAATCTAGAAAGTAGGAGAAAAATCCAAGCGTAAAATACTCGGAATGGGAGATGCATTGACGAAGGAAAAACCAAAAGCCAAAAGGAGACTAGGCCGCGTTTGTTAACGACTTTTTTTTTTTTTTTGGTCTTTTATTTCCTGTTCACTGATTAAAAATATTAACAAACAACAAAAATAACAAAATAAAAACACTCTTGCTATTTTTTATTCATTTCTTTTACCAAATAACAGTGTCTATTTTTTACTTACCAAAAGAAAAAAAAAAAAAGAGTGTATTTTTTTGTTCCATTTATTTCTCTATAACTATAGCCAGCTCAGAATGCCAAAATGCTATATGTCACGATCTCACCTCCCACTTAACCCCCCCCCCAAACTACTACTTAAATGACAATCTACCTCTCAAACTATCAATTACAACAATTTACCCTCCAAACTATCAAAAAAATGATAATGTACTCTCCAATGCTAGCAAAATAATAAAATTACCCCTATAAAATTTTCAATAAGACAAAAATACCCTTACAATTTTGAAAATAATAAATAAATTTGAGTATTTTTATTTTTATTTTAGTAAGGGTAATTTTGTCATTTTGTTAAAATTTGGGGTACATTGTCATTGTTTTGATAGTTTAGGAGATAAATTGTTGCAATTTTTTTTTTTTTTTTTTTTTGACATGTCTACATAAGGGAAGGGAGAGAGAGGATTCGAACTAATGACCTTCGCTTCATTAGGCGTGGTTCACAGCCGATTGAGCTACCCATTGAAGACATAAATTGTTGCAATTGATAGTTTGAAAGGTAAATTGTCATTAAGGTGGTAATTTAAGGAAATTAAGTGAACTTTATCCTTTTATTTATGAAATGTGTTTAGTGTCAATTTTTTCTATATATCTTGTCCTACATATTCAATGGCACAGAAATGAACAAAGTGTGTAGAATGAGGAAACTAAACATTTTTCTTTACTTCTTTCGTAAGGAACAAATGAGATAGTGGAGTATATCACTCATAGTCTCTTTTATTATTTTATTTCTTCCATAATTGGAAGAACAAATGAGAAACCTAATAAGTGGATAATCCACTGTTCACCTTATCCTCAACAATAGTGAAATCCCACAATAAGATAAAATGAATGGGAATGAAAACGAAACGAAAATATGGCGTCAATTTTAAGCCACAAATGGCCGAAGTCATCCATTTGAGGTCGCCGCTAAAGATACATATGGTTTTACATTTTATGTCACCTCAATTTGCGGGTCAAAAGAATGCTTTGAATGTTAAAGTATATTTGAATGATTTTAAAGTTAAAAATTTGATGAAAATTAAATTAGCTTAATTTTAAGAATATATTAATGATTTTATCATCTTAAATTATGGGATTTGATTAAGATTATATATATATATATATATATATATATGTGTGTGTGTGTGTGTGTGTGTGTGTGTGTAAACTCTATAGATAAATACAGCATTTTATATTATAAATGATAACAAGGAATAAGAATATAATCGTAGACGTAAGTCATTGACTGAACCACGTGAAATTTTGTGTTATTGTATTATTTTCGCTTTTATCTTATTTTTTTTATTTAATTATAAATTTCTTCATGGTATCATAACAATAGCCAATAGGCTAACACCAGTACGATCCAATGGTCTTGTGTATTTCTTTCTTTTTTTCTTTCTTCTTCAATTTATTGTTTTGTTTATTGAGAAAAAAAAAATTAAATTTGATGAAAATTAAATTAGCTTGATTTTAAGAATATGTTAATGATTTGATCAACTTAAATTATGAAATTTGATTAAGATTATATGTGTGTGTGTGTGTGTGAACTCTATAAATAAATACAGCATTTTATATTATATACGATAACAAGGAATAAGAATATAATCGTAGACGTAGGTTATTGACTGAATCACGTGAAATTTTGTGTTATTGTATTATTTTTGCTTTTATCTTATTTTTTTATTTAATTATAAATTTCTTCATGATATCATAGCAATAGCCAATAGGCTAACACCAGTACGATCCAATGGTCTTGTGTATTTCTTTCTTTTTTCTTTTTTCTTCAATTTTTTGTTTTGTTTATTGAGAAAAAAATAAAAAAATAAGAAAGGAACAAATTTGCAGCACCAACAACTGCTTCCCAAATCTAACCACCGCCGCTTCCAGCCTTTGCCACTACCGGGGAGAACATTGTCAGCCACCAACTATCGTTCCCACTCACAGCCCCGCCACGCCACCTCCGGCCTTCCATGGCCCAACACCACGACCTCCTCTAGCCTTTCACAGGAGCTTCCCAGTCGCCTTCCATGGCTCTGTCTAGGTCCTTCACGGCAGATCTACAGCCTAGCTCCACCGGCTCTTCACTTGGCATTCATCAACGTCGCGTCTTGTCCAGCCATTCATAGTAGTGGTGTTAACTCAATTCCGGTTATCAATTATTGGCCAAAATCGCTAACCGAAACAAAAGTACTCGATTGTTGAATTTAGAAAACCAGCTATCAGTTACCCAATTATGTAATAACTCCTTAGTTACCGGTTGGTACTCAATAATTTGGACCGGTAACCGAGTTTTTAAAATTTGTACATTTTGGACCTATTTTGGGCACTAAGCCTACTTTTTGGGCTTAATTTAGCCTTTTTTTGCCCTTTTAAAAAAACAATTAGAGTTTTTTTGGTCCAATAAGCTAAGCTTTGTTGTGGTTGTTCAAAAGCTTTCATAATATATTTTAAAAGTCCTTTAAAACAAAATAATAATAATAATAATATATTTTAAAAGTGCCCTAAAAATTCATTTTAAAAGCTGTCATAATACATGAGATTAAACAACTTCATCTACATATATATCTACTACAAATCTCATCCTTATGATATTAAACACTAAATATTTACTACTACAAACCTAAACAAAACAATATATATATATATATATATATATATATATATATATATGAAAACGCTAAAGTAAAATAGATTTAGGAGCGTTTACAGCCTAAAGTAAAAATGTACACTCGTTTTTAAAACGAATATATCACAAACTCACAGCATCACTTATCAGTTAATAGTTATCATCAGACAATAGATATGATATTATATATCACTTACCTTTCATATATATATTTGATACTTTTACGTAGTAGTAAAAAACATTAGCAAATGAGCCTAATTCACTACCAACCTCTAGACCAAGAAAGCAAGGTAAAGATTCCTCTCAAACACATGGCGAACACCAGTGTGCGCACGTGTATAACTATACATGTGACACCTGCACGTACAACATTGGAGATTTCTGCAGAATCCCTAATTAAGGTGGCCTGGCACAGGTAACATTTAGGCAGTTGACAACATGACAAAGTTAAAATCCAAAAGGGCATTAACGAGTGCAATACACTTTATTCAGAAAGACAGTGCAAGCGGATATATAGGGTCTGAAGAAAAAAAAAAAACTATGAATCGCACAATAACTAGCAATCATGCCAGGCAGTAATAGGAATCTAATCCGATGGTGAACTTGACAAAACCATGAATCGCACAATAAGTTATTTTGGGGTGCAATGATTGAAACTTATAAAACCCCATTGCTAATTATGCGTCAAAGAAGACAAATCAACAATTCACACATGGATTGAATTTAAGAAACAAGCACGTCCAAATTGGCTGGCAAAGAAGATTTTGCATCTTTATATTTCAAGGTCCACCAGGAATGAAAAGCTTCCTGATTCACACCATGCTACTGCTACACAAGAAAGATTATGCAATATATTGAAGACAGATATTGATAAAATACTTCAGTCTAAGCTCTACCGTTTCATAGAGATAATGGATGGAAGCCTAATGTAATTAACCCCCCAACATATCAGCTCACATCTTTGAAGGCTTTGGGAAAATGTCGGGAGTGAATTTCTGTGCTGCACTCAGACTGCCCTTAATCTTCATTGCACCCCTGCACTCATTAGATATCACAAAAAGAATGTCAACATGTAAACAAAAACGATGGGGAAGTGATAGCAAATAGATTTAGAATGCAGCAGCAAGTTTGCACCTCATGAAAGCAATTTGAGGATTCATCTTCCCCAAGGCAACCTTAACAAAATCCTCATCCTTGAAGGAAAACGTGGCATCGGGCTTTCCTCCCTCGTATGGCCCTATAATTCAACAAAACTTCAAAGACGGAACGACATATAACCCAAAAGCATAGTATTTACATGATTTTTGAATTGTTCTAACAAAATGAAATATGCACACGTTTTTTATGAATTACAGTTCAATATACAGTTTGCGGGCAAATAATGAGCAAAAATGACACCAACGATTAATAATTATTTTTTTGCATAGAATCTTAAACAAAATAAAATTGAGAAAACATAAAAAAATACAAAAACACCAAAATTTACATGCTTCAACATGTGAAATAATTAACTAAAACTAAGGTAAATTGTCGAACTCAAGACTTCTGCTCTTATACTATATTAAATCATTAATTATTCCAAAAGCTTAAACCGATAGAAAAGGTAAATTTAATAATTTGACTAATACTTTAACAATGAGCACGACAATAAGAAATCCACGATCAAATATGAAGATTACAGAGTTCGCACACCCTCTCAATAGCCTCCACTCTATGGACTAAGGCACAGAAAATTTCCCAATTAAACCAACGAGGTTCCATGACAGATTGTGTGCAAATCAGAGTAGAATGCAATACATACTTAAACGATTACAGCATTCGATTCCTAACCTCGAATCCTCCAGCTATTTTACGAACCATCATAGCGACAAAAAAGGTCAAACACCTTAGAAATTCAACAATTCCGTTCTTTCTTAGACGCATAACATTTGAATTTGCCCGCTAACTACTGAATTTGGAGCAATTACAACAACTAATTACACAGGGAAGTGATTCAACTTTCAATGCGATTCGTACTCGTCACAATTTGGTAATGAATCGATAATTTCTATTACTAAATGAATAGAATTAGAACAAAAACGAAGCAAGATGAGAAAATTAGAAGCCTGAGGCCCTAACCTTTGCAGACCTCCCCCTTCTTCAGATCAACGGTGTAGATTACCTCATCGAATCCGATTTTCTACAATTCAAAAGTCAGCCTGGATCAGATTGGGTGTCTATGAGAGAATACACGTAAAATTGCGTGTGAGCGAGAAATGGTGTACCTTAGGAGCGATGTTGAACTGATAGACGAGGTTGATCTTCTTGGTGAGCTCCTTGCCGGCATCGGAGGCCAGGTGTTGCTTCATCTGCTCCAGCAAGGCGTCGGACTTGAGCTGGTTGGTGGAATCCGCCATAGCTTAGTCTCTCGCTAGCTCGCTCTTCGGGACGTGTAATTCTTCTTGACTCGGAAACCATGTGATGAGATTTGTAACGATCCGTACTACGGCGTTTTATTGCCGTGTGAATGAGGGTGAGGAGTTGGTTGAGCTGACGCATTGATGAAGGATTCGGCACGCTTTCCAACCAGATTTTTATGGTAGTTTTAGGAGATGAGATGACGTGTAGCTTTTGTTAAGTGCCAAATGTAGTGTAATTCGCCTTTTATTTTATTTAATTTGTCAAATTAATTAATCTTTATGTTTTGATTTCTCTCAAGTAAATTTGTGTGGTTTAGAATAGGAAAATGCTAGATGTTCTTTTAGTGTTTTTCTCGTATTCTTTCAACTGTGATATAATTTTTAAAATCATCAATAGATTAAAAGTTAATAATGATAATTTTAAATTTAACGAAAATTTTAAAAGCTACATCACAGTTGGGAGGATACCAGAAAAACATTAGAAAAACACCTAACATTTCCCAATAGAATATTAGCAACAGATTTTTCAATTTTTTTTTTTTTTAAGTAAAGAATAAATTTCTAAAATGCTCCTTATTACAACACACTCTTTAAGTGATCCCTAAATCAAGGCAACCAAAAATGTTATCTTAAATATATGATAATATTTTTGTTTTTCTTACCGTTATTTTACTAAAAAACAAAAAAACTTTTTATTTCCTCTTTCTTAAATATTTCTTTTGGCCACAATATGATTTTGACTTGCCCATGATGTAGTTAAGGCTTTTCATTTATCTATTAATTATAAGAAATTTGCTACTAAACAATAACTGATGAAACATATTCTAGTCAAATAATTTATGTTTTTATTTTGTTGGCTCTTGTATACTTTGTTCGTCAACTTGGGTTGTGTAGTACGTGGTTTGTTAGCTGATTTTGGTATCAGGACCAGCCCAGCCCAGCCCATAACATCATTATGAAATGGGCTAGAGTTTGTCTTGCTCAGTCATCCTGAATCTTGGATCAAAAAGTGTCAACTCCAAATTAAGAATTTGTATATCTCTGGCCCAAAACAAGCGGCTATGTATCCACTTTTCTTCTAGTTTTTTTTTTTTTTTTTAAGAAAATTATATTGATTTCTGTCTAACTAGTAACTACCATATTATTTGCAATATCTTCTAAATATTTTAATTTTTGCAAATATAAAAACAAAAATATAAAAAAGACAACAAAATTCAGGAAAAAAAATTTAAAAAAAAGAAAGAAAGAAGAAGCTAGAGTTGAGAAAATGGTAGATTGAAGGTATTTTTGTCATTTTAGATCCCAGAGGGAGGACATATCAATCCCAAAGGTAGATTGGGGTAGATCACAAATAGAGTAGTAGTTAAATGGGGAAATATAGGCTCTTCTATTTTTATTTTTTTTTAGCTTTAGCATTAGCAATAAAATTTGTTTATCTGAAAATAACAAAAAAATATTTGAGTACAACAACTTTCAAAACAATTTTCGTCCTAATTCACATTTTATGCAAATAAGTGTTACATAAATTATAATTTAATGGTTGATGCATTAAATGTTAAGAAACTTAATATTAAAAAAGTTGAAGTAACAAATCCAACAGTGACTTAATATTTTAAAAAATAATTAAATTCAGAATAGTCTAAAAACTGTAGAAGATGTAGCAGTAATTGATTGAACAGTACCAAGTCAAGTACACCGATGGAAAAGTCTAAGTAGAAATAGAAAAGCAACTAGATGGTATGTGGTCAGGATATGGTGGTACTGTGTCCTCTCATTGGAGGCTTCTTCAGCACCTATTGCAAAGCGCGCGCTTCCCCAACTGCCAGAGGTAAGCACCACAGAACCCCTCTACGAATGCTATCTTGCAGTTCTGATTCTGATTATGCACACATAAAAACCGTCTGGGTATCTATGGCAGCTTGAAAGTATGGTGGTTATTCTTGCTACTTTGAAAAATGCTTGTTGAAAGTGAATGGGAATGTATGTGTCCTTGGCCAGGCTTTCTGGGAATTGAGAATGATTACTGGGTTTGTGTTTGTCACCCACAAAGTTTCAATCTTTTTAGTTGTTGGATATGATCAAAAGCTTCTGGAGTGAGTAAAGTGAGCAATTATATAATTTGAAGTGGTTGGATATGATCCAAAATTTTTGTGGTTCACGGAAATTTTATTTTCCTTCTTTTATTTGAAGTGAAGATATGCAGGATTTTCCACCAAAATCTACCATTCTCTTTATATGTTTTCTTGCATCCAATGCTTTTGGGGGGCCTGCAGTAGAGAAAAGGAAAAAAAAGGGCAGATTTTTGCCAATTTTTTATAACGATTTGTGAGATTTGGTAGTCCATCTTTGCTAGCTGCGAGAGTTCATTTGGATTCAGTGGTCACATGAATATTATAGAAACATCCATATTTATAGACTGCATTGTCATATTGTTCGAAGACCTTCTAAATTCAGTGAACACCCTAGAATAGTCCGAATTCCTTTGTCTTTGTTTACAAATGCTGTATAATTTATAGGGTGAAGTTAGGTATAATATGCCTCCTTATGGTTAGGGATAATAATTACAAATGGATAATGCTAGACATCCCAAGGAATTCTTCCCAAAATGCTTCCCAAATGATGTAGCAAGCATTTTTTTCCTTAAAAAATTCTCATTCTCTCTCCTTTGTCTCCCACTCCTTCCCAAAATAGTGCTTTCCACATCATTTGGGAAGGATTTTGGGACACCTAGCAGCCCTCATTACAAATTCCTTGTCTTTTGGAAATTGTCGCTGAATCTCCTTGTGTTCTGTAGTTGAAGGAATTGTCATATTTTCAATCCCAATTGATTGGATTTTTCCATGTAGCATGCACGTATTGCATGAAACACAAAATTTAGCCCTTTGTTGATCTCTGAATGAGTAAGAACAGAGCTGCTGTTATGCCTCCAAGTTTAGGAACAAAGTTGTTCTCTTGTCTTTTCCATAAAACTTTTAGTCCCATCAAAGGCCAATTGATGGCTAAATTTTGTATTTGAACATGTATGAATCACACGGAAGATTCCATCAATTGAAATGGAAAATATGATCATTTCATTTCGCTCTGAACCACAGGCAGATTTAGTGACGGTTTCTAAAAGACATGGAGGTAATTTGTAGTTTACCCTAATTTTGAAGTAGGAAAATGCTATAATGTTCATGAGATTTGTCTCTTATTCTGATGCTTATCTTCTTTCACATTATACAGGCAATGGATTAAAGTAAAAATAAGGATTGGATTGAAGATCTATTGAAGCATCTATATTTGCACTAGCTGACCTATTTCGAAGATTTATCTTGTAAAGATCTTCAGTTTAATTGGCATATAGATTGCTATTTGGAGTTTGCTCTATGCTGTCATGCAAAAGCAGAATATTCTTAATTGCAAGGCATATTTTGATTTTGGAAAGAACCCAAATGGACAGCTTGATTCTAGAGTTCCCTGTATAGTTCCCAGCTTTCTTCATGAGAGAAGTCATGTTAGATTATGTCTTCTTAGGGCAAAAGTCCCTTCTACCATTAGAAATTTGGACACTTTCCGAGCTGAAAGAATCAGAGTGGCTGATGAGAATCAGGGAGAATTGTCTGATGAAGATGAAGATCTCTGTCCTGTTGAATGTGTTAGAGAATTTAAGACCGATGAGGAATTCTCCAAACTTCTTGAAAAGGCCAAAGAAACAGATTCTTTAGTTGTGGTAGATTTTTATCGCACTTCTTGTGGAAGCTGCAAGTACATAGAGCAAGGGTTTGCAAAATTATGCAGGGGATCTGGCGATCAAGATGCTGCAGTAATCTTCTTAAAGCACAATGTGAGCATTATACTAGTTGAACTTGTCTTGGCTAATCTCGATCATCAAATTTAGCACGGTAATTATCTTTTATCAACTCTGAATAAGAACTTGTAATACTATTTATTGCAGGTAATTGATGAGTATGATGAACAATCTGAGGTTGCTGAACGACTTAGAATCAAGGTAATTTCTTGGTAATAAATTTTCAGTCCAATCTTATTTTAAAGTTGAGTGAATTTTCAGAACTTGATGCAGAGATCACCAATTTAGAACATGGTTTTCTCCAAAAATCTGGTAGTTCTTAACTTTCTGTGGCCTATGCTATTCTCAGGTTTAAATGTAGGATGGGTGTTCTAAGGATCCTAATTCAAATGCAATTTAATATAATTTTTTCTATCATGTATCATGGCCTACCATGATTAACTTATAACCTTTCCCTAATCCATTGATGGTAAAAATGGACATGAACTGATGCAGACAGTGCCTCTCTTCCACTTCTATAAAGATGGGGTCCTGTTGGAAGCATTCCCAACCAGAGACAAAGAGAGGATTGATGCAGCCATTCTTAAGTACACATCTCCTTCATCCTAAGGTGCTTAAACTGATCTGATTATGATTCTAGTCCTTGCACCTCTAGGATAATTAATGACGGGGAACTTCGACTGGAGGCAGATATAATCAAGTGTTATAGAACATTCTGAAATCTATCAATGTGCTATTCAAGTTGTAATGTTGTATATTACTGGTGCTCATTTGTTATTTGTTTAATACCATTAAATGTTGATTCATTTTCTACTATACATTATGTAATGTATTTATGTTAAAAGTTAAATTGAAGCAGATGTGGCTTCTAGATGATTTGATCTGTTAGAAGTCCCACATTACCTGGGTATTAAGGAGATTGTCCATTTATAAGGTGAGGAGAAACCTCAACTCTAGAGCTAGCTTTTGGGTTGAGTTAGGCCCAAGACCCATTTCTAATATGGTATCAGAGCCTAACCCAATTAATTGGTTGTGGCCCACCGTCACCTATTGTCGCACGTGTTGGCTTGGATGTCCTCCCGCCACACGTAAGGGGGCATGTTGGAAGTCCCACATTACCTGGGTATTAAGGAAATTGTCCATTTATAAGGTGAGGGGAAACCTCAATTCTAGAGTTAGCTTTTGGGTTGAGTTAGGTCCAAGACCCATTTCTAACATGATCCATGGGTTATCTTTCAAGTATAAATTATAATTTCAGTGATCATCCTATATATTATTCTTAAAGATGATCTGACTGAAGCAAAATTTTTCCATTTGAATTTAGAAATAGATAAAGTGAAGGAATGCATCTGGGCATTCTAAGATCAAGCTTAACTTGTCAAAAGGTAGGAAAAATTGTAGAAGTTGCTTTTAATCTATGCCCATAATGTTATTTGCGATCCTTTTACAAGGCTCAAGTACCCTGATCAATTTGACCGATTTAAACAGTGGGTCATTTGAAACAAAATATCATAAACATGAGCAGTGGAGAAAGTAAAGCAGCTTTAAGGCTATCTCGTTCTAGTAGCCACATGTAAGTCCCATGAGAAAGACACCTTTGTATAATTAAAGGCTATCCTCCAGCCTGGCCTATTGTCCAACTTTTAATTGGTCAATCACTGTAGCAACACGTGGCTTTTTGGTAGCCTCTAACACATATCATGTGCAAATCATACGCACTTTGAATACGCGTCAATTTAGTAGATTGAGTTAAAAGAAATGTTTCAAACCCAATTAGAATCACATTCATTTTTAATAGTGCATTTGAAAATGCATGTTCATATAGTTTTTTTTTTTGTTTAAATATGTGTCAGTTTAATAGATTAAGTTGAAAAAAATTTCTCAAACCAAATTTGAGAAAAACTTTGTTCATATATAGATTATTATTTTGGGCCGTTACCTTTTGCCCTATTATAACTGTTTTAGCTATGATGTAATAAGTTTTGGAAGTACAAAATGCATACTGTTCCAAGATATGAGGGTGATAGGAAAATTTCTTCATTGACAATGAGAACAAGACGCGATTCAGGGAAAAGGAAGCATCTTAACATTCCCACATGAGATTGGGGGGAATGGGCCAGGGAGAGCAAAAATGAAAGCAAAAAATAGACAGTAAAAGTATGAATGAAAAAAAAAAAGTTAATTTGGAAAGGAGGTGGCATCTAGCTGGTAGATTCTTTCCAAAATCTGGCTGGGAGTCCATGCATGGGCACTGGGAATGGGGAATTCTGAATCCCACTTTGGGATTCCACCAGTTCCCACCTGCAAATAGCCAACAAAATGCCCTTGTCAGATAATTCTGTATGTTAACCACTCATCAAGATCCAATCAAGTTGACCAAATATCTTCGACCACTATCGTATTTCTTTATTACATTTGCTTTAGAGCAATTTGTTCGGGACACATGGGCTTTATAGTCTCCTACTTTGTGAGTTGTTCTGAAATTACACTGCATTTTAGACACTCAAATTGTAGGAGATTCTGATTCAATACAGCGTGGCTCTTACGCCATACTTATGGATTAGATTAAAAAATCATAATTGTTCGTATCTTTGAAACGTTCGTTAGGATTATTTAGTGCATGTTGGAGGGGATCATATAAGCAAGCCTATCTGTTTATTATTTTAATTTATGTACTTTTCCCTTTGTAACAATACCTGAATTTGGTGACCAAATGGTGGATCATAATCAGCACCTCCAGTTTTGCGAGCTCATTTCCGGGGCAGGCATGCACTCCACTGCCGAAAGGCATAAATGTATTGGGCTTCGGGGCAACCTAGAAAAACAATGAACAAAAAACATCAAGTGACTAATCCATCTTGAAACTTAAGCAGCTTTTGCCTTATGTCGGGATCAGGATCTCTAGCAATCTAGACAACAAACGAGAGAGAGCAACCTTATAACGCGTGGCATTAGTACTATACCTCAAATCTTGAAGGATCAAATCTTTGAGGATCAGAGAAGAAGTCTGGGTTGTGGTGAATGTTCCTGAACAAAGGCATCACTTTCCAACCTTTTGGGATTAGGTACCCTGTGACATATTCTGGTGTCAGTCATTCACTATTCTAGAAGAACAAAGTTTTCTTCGTACTTGGTTTGACAAAGTTCCTGTAATCTTAAAAACGTAAAAAATTATTATTTTATTTTTCTTTCAAAGTTCACTTTCAGGGCCTATAATCTCTCGATCATTGACCATAAAAAATAATAATAATAATAATAAAAGGTAAGAGATGATCTTTCATTTGTTTATTCTTCCAAAGTTCACTTTCAGGCCGGGCCAGTGAAGTACAATATTGACCACCCCATCTGAATTGCATTTCCATTGGCTCTTTTCTTTTATTTTGTTCTTTAGTTTCATACATAGATTTAGCTACTTCTCTTACCTTTATATTCCACATCAGCCACTGCTTCTCTGAAGGTGAAAGATATAATGCTTGCCATTCTCAAGCTTTCCAGTACTACCTGAATAACAGAATAGATATAAAAATTTTAATGCAAGCAATAAACTTTTATAATATAATTAAATGATTGAATTCACCTTTTCTTATTATGCTTTTTGACATCAAAGTAAATGTTCTGAATTCAAACCATGTCTCATTAATATTCACCACCGGATATTTTATACTTGAACTTTTAGAACAACGGGGGATTAAACTCCACTGCATACCTTGTAACTTGTTGGCATGTTTCTTGTCTGACTCCAGCTCAATGGCTGATTACCTTCATCATCATTTGATTTACGAACAGCCTTCTGTTCAGCCTGCAAAGAGGGCATTTTCATAAATAAATAAATTAAAAAGAAAAAGAAAAAGAAAAAGAAAAAGAAAAGAAAAGAAAAGAAAAGAGGGCATTTTCATAAATAAATTAGATGCTTATTGATTATCATATATACCTTTACAAGCTCTAGAAGTTTCGGGTTATCATGGAGGTACTTGACAATCCATGTCATGACACTAGCTGTAGTATCTTGAGCTGCAAACAGCACTCCAATAATGTTGTCTGCGATTTGATCTTCGCTTAAGGTGTCTCCCCTTCCGTCTTTGGAGTTCAATAGACAACCCAAAAGATCTTTGTCTTCTAATTTCTTCTCCTTCCTCTCACAAATAATAGCACTCAGAATCATAGTGAGCCTTTTTCTTGCCTGCAGAGTACCCAACAAAACAGAGAATATATGAGATCAGAAGACAGTACTCAATTGGAATGTCACCTTGCAAATGCTGGGTAAAGGATTCTCTCTGTTATACGGCTGTCTGAATTTTTTCATGTGAAATTTTAGAAGCTTAAGAGAGAGATAGAGAGAGAGAGAGAGGGCAGCTGAGTCCACCTGTCTCAAGCAATTTAAAAAATACAATTGACCCACTTGTCAGGACCCAACAACCTCCCTGTCTCTTAAAACTGTCGGAATTTTCTCTGACGGCCTAATAACAGGGGACCCGAATATTTTTACCATTTTTCTTACCAGTAGCGCCATTTTGTAGGGAGTTCCTGGAATGTTCGTGGGAAAGGAATTGTAGCCATTGTCGACTAAAGAGTAATTTTTCTTTAGCTCCTCGCTGTAGCGGGCGTCCAAATGGCCAAAAATTGCAAGTATACCAACCTCAAAAGAAAGCTGCAATGGGTTTCAAACGGTTAAAATATAAATTAAAAATTATTAAATTATATATACAAAACATTGAAGTTAATTAATGGACTTAATTAATAACCTTTTTCAGTTCGTGGAAAGTGTTGACGACATGGCCGCCTCCCCATGAGTCAAAGGTAGATGCTGCAATGGCGTCGATTCCCTTCACCAAGTTACGGAGAGCCTCAAGGGACAAGGATCCTTGAACAAGTTTTCTGAGACGAGTATGGTATTCCCCTTGGTGAAAAAACAGCGCTGACGGTCCAATCAGGCGCTCTTTGCTTTTCGGGTAGGTGGGTTTGAACAAGTGAGCCTGTGTCACCAACACAAACCGTGACGCCTCGGGGCTAGCCAGCATGACACACGGGCAGCCAAGAATATGGGTCTTGAAAATTTCTCCATACCTGAAACACCATCATCTCCACCACGTTTAAACTCAGACTTTTGTTTAAAAAAATATATCTATATTTTTTATAAAATAATAATAATAAAAAAAAAAAAGAGACCTTTTCTGTTTGGCTGCAAAGAAAACACTTGGGTCTTGGGAGTAGAGTTGAAGAGTCTCTCCTACGTAAGGCCAACCCATTGAACCAGGTGGAAGGGTAGCTCTTTTCTGGGGTTCTTTCTTGCCCCTTCCTAGAAAAGTATATGTGAGTATTAGAGTAAGGAGAAAGATGAAAACATAGAGAAAAACTCCACCCATCTCTCTCTCTCTCTATATGAGCAATAAGCCAGATGAGTTAACTCGTCTCACTAAGTGCAGAATATGATGATGATCTGGTTATCTTTGAGTCACTCGGAGAGGGAGAACGAGGACGTTTATATAGAAGGTAAGAGACAGACATGGCCAAATACCCCCAAGATTTGTCCTACGTATGTATGGTGAAATTGGATTGGGAGGTGGGCCCTCCACCTACTCTGGCTAGGTGAACACCTTTATGAGCAAATGAAAACTTTTTTTTTTTTTTTAACATGTCCGCACAAAAAAACCTATTTACCTTTTCACACTAATTAATTACATAAACAACTAATTGTAATGTTCGATTCTTACTCTACAAAACTCATACTCATTCTATTAGCGGTTAGCCACAAGAGACCATGAGACATATTTATCCTTAGAGCAATACTATATAGTATATGCCATAATTAAATCTCACACTATTCTAATATGCTAACGTACGTGACATTATTAATCTTTTTTTCTTTTTCTTTTTTTTCCACGAGAGCTTATCTAAGAGTAATGGATTGATAATGGTATGAGTAATGATATATAAATATCATTCCTGTTACATTGAGTTAACGTGATAGTACCCATCAATCTTTGAATATATATATTTAACAATGGTTGATTTAAGAACCGATAGACATCCCCTCCTCACTCATTGTGTAGACATGTCTAAAAAAAAAACAAAATTGATAGACAATGCCAATTCAACCGAGTGGGATGGGGTGTAATATATATATGTTGCATGACAATTTTTTTTTTTTGGAATAAAATTCACTTCTTCATTAATCAAAATCAAGCTAAAGCAATTTGCTCTGCTTGAACAATATCACAGATACAATCGGGTATCTTATCCCTCCAAATTTGATTTATGACACTTCTAGTAGCTAACCTTGCTAATAGATGTGTTACATCATTTATATTCCATCGTACATGGTTAGGTTTCCAATTAGATAGAGAATTCAAAATCAATTTTGCATCCTCTATTAGTTGATCATACCTACTCCCATTATGCTCCTTATTTTGTAGCACCATGATGATTGTCTATGTAATATATATATATGCTGACAAATTTTCATCCTCTAAGGAAGTAATTTTGGAGTAAGATATTTATAGGTTTTTTAAGGGAATCCTAAAAGTTATTTTTGAAGTGAATAAATTATATTTTGTCATCTCAATATTTATCCCATTTTAATTTTTAATTTTTTTTTCTTCATTCATTATATTTCATTTAAGTATATATTAAGATGGCAAAACCTGAAATATTTAGCTTTCACAAATATATATAGTTACTAGGAATTTTTGAGTTATACTTATCTAACACTTCTGCAAATTTATGGTAAGAAAATGTATAATAGATGAGTCTTACAAAAGTAATGATATAAGAAGGATTAAAGTCCTCATAGAGTATCATAAATATGACATGGCATTTAAAATCACCAATAGATTAAAATTCAATAATGATCATCTTAAATTAAATGATAATTTTAAATGCCACATCGCATTTGAGATGATTCTGAGAAGACTCTAGTCCTCTTTATATCATTACTCGTCTTATAAATTTAATAATTGTACATTGGATGGACAACAACATCATCATTTGTATCATTTTTTTTTTTTTTTTTAGTATTGATCTCTTTTTATTGAATTCATCTTCATCATTTTTTTTTTCGTTCTAATTCACCATTAGATCTTCAACTTCAAGGGTAGATTCGAAAAAGAAATAGATGAGATATGGATGACAGATGGAAGAAGAGTGGCCTAGCAGGTGTCCTTTTTATTTCCTCACATATTTGTTCAAGATTTTCCATTAATGAGTACCACACATGTCCAATGACACACAAACACCCTAGTCTAGTCCAGATTAATGGCAGATTGACTTTCCTATTATGTCGATCCTATGCATAATAATTACATTTTTTTTTTTCGT